>NC_061511.1:174180513-174237069 GCF_022539505.1 Lolium rigidum | reverse complement strand
TCCTTTGTTGTAACCGTTAGTTTTTTTCGATAAAGGAAATATATTAATATCAATAAGATACCAATTACACCCAGCCTCTGCAACAACGCACCACCCTAATGACACTACGGATGCACACAGCCAAAAAAAGGAAAAGAAAACTAAGAAACAAAAGTCCCGCTACAGTATCTCGGGCCTAACAACAGCAATACATCCACCGCCAAGACAACACCTGAATTACAAACTCTCCAAAAAACGACGCCTCCGAAAAGGTAACAGTGCTCAAACACCGTCGTCGCCCGATCAAAGATCTTAGGTTTTCACCCTGAAGATAGTCCCCGCTCTCAAAACAATGCCTCCACCAAGACCATTGCCAGGCACAACCAGTTAAGGCCAGACCTTGGGTTTTCACCCTGAAAGGTAGGACTCGCACTTCACCTGTGTTATCGCCCCCACTTTCATACCGCTGCTGTGAAGCCCGGAACACCAAGCAAGTCTCTCAACAGTCGCGAAGACTTGAACCTCCCTTAGCTAGTCCTCCTCTCGTCCTTCATGAAATTCTCTTCTTCCGACTTTCATCATGGATCCATAGTCACTTGATGTCAACACGGAAAAGAGCTTCGCGCCGCTCCCTCCAGAACCAATCGGTTGGAATAAAAGCATGGGTGCGCACGACCGAATACCTCCGATCCGAGCAAACTCCGGGCAAAGCACCGTTACATTCGCCGGCGGAGCCTTCCGGAACTCAACCCCCGGCCAGATCACGAGTCCAGGCCTCCGGTAGGTCCTCCTCTTCACGCAAGAGAGGCCCTAGGACCGCCGCCTTTATACAGGTCGGACCCCCACGTCGGCGACCATCCCGGGCTGGCCAATCCAACCCTCCACCGGCGACGCCATCGCCGGCTTCCATGCTCCTCCATCTCGCCGCCGGATCGCGGTGATAGATCAAAAGATCCACCACCACCAACCGCAGGCCGACCCTCTCTGGCGTAGAAGAGAGCCACCTCCTCCGTCGAACCCAAGGTTGATGCCCCGGGCGCCCTCGTGACGCGGAAGAAGCCCGAGATTGCCTCCACGCACCGACGAGAGGCGGGGGGGGGGGGGGGGGGTTGGGCATGGCACAGACCGAGGGCCTGGCCGCCGCCCACCACCAGCCCCTGCCGGTGTGCCGCGGGTGAAAGCCTACGAGAGGGGAGGGGGAAGACCGCAGCGCAAGAGCCGTCGCCGCCCATCACCATCCGCGCTGGCCGCCGCCGCGTGCGTCGAGGAGGGGAGAGCCCGTCCGCCGTCCCCCATGTCAGCGAGGAAAGGCCCCCGCCGCCGCCACGCCCCGAGGGTCTTTGCCCCGGTGGTGCTACCGGCAGCGGCGGCGGCGGTTAGGGTTGGGGAGGGGTCGGGAGAGGAGGCAGATAAGCTAGCTTTCTGGTCTGGTCTGTAACCGTTAGTTGGTAACCACAGTTCCTGTAAGCGTTCTGTCGATGTACTGGTGTCGGTCATGGAATTTATTAACTTAAAGTTGGGCTCCTCGAGCCTTATGTTCAAAAGAATGCAACAGCCTTGATGGAATGGCTGGACGATTCAGAAAAACACTACCACACAAGTTGAAGAAAAAATGTCCTCAGCTCTTACAGCCAAAAGGTTAAATATTCTCATGAGAAGAGTTGGATAACAAATTATGTACATGTATCAGCTGAAATATGACTCCTTTCCAAACGAGAAGCACCGAAGCTCCACATTCAGATGGTATAATCACTGGCAGGCCATCTTGGTTGCTTTATAACTACAATTTGCTATCCTCTGATGTACCTTCCAGAACCAACACAGGCAACAGCGTAGATTTCTAGACCTAGAAAAATATATTATATGGCCTCAATAACCATCTTACCTCACTAACACAAGCTACCAGATTTCAAGCAGATTATACACTGTTATCTTTGAGACTGATCCTCAGTCTGCCGGCTCGACACAATGTGGCCATAAATGAACTCATTCCATGTGTCTGGCACGCCAGGGAGGCACCAGTGGATGCAGTCTGCAAACTTTCGTGGGTTAGCCTGCTGCTCCTTTGTCAGGAGCTTACCCTGTCGCAGGGTGTGCACAGATGTGTGAGCGTCCTTGCGGATCTCTGATAATGCAGTTATGTTGATGAAGTGCACAGGCACCTTCTTCATCGCATTAGTCACTTCATTAGATGCTGTGAACAGATCCCAGTCAGTGCCGAGCTCCAACGTTTTGTTGTAATTTATCGCTGGCTGTGTCTCGGAGAAGCATTTTATGTTGTTAGGCTTGCCCCAGCCTTCACTCCTGTAACAAGTCAACCAGTGTGCATCAGCCCAGGATCCTAATATGCTAAGAATTCATGCCATAACAAATGGCACAATGTCTAGAAGCTAAAACAGTATCACACCAATGGGCAATATCACCAACATCAGCACTTCCAACCTAATAACACCGTTGATCACCAGAGAACTTGATATAAGAAGATACGAGTAATACATGAGTGGGGGCAAAGAGAGCTTACTGCATATGTACGGGTGACACGCTCATGAATAAGACCATCTGTCTTTTGGGATCTACATGCTCTTCTACCCATTCCGACCATGTCTTCATGATCTGTCGGTATGCAACCACACGATCCAATTCATCATACTGGACCGGCTTCCTTGTGAAGTCATGGCTGTAGTCAAATTAGCACGAGTAAGACTAACATAATGTTGCACATTACTCACAAGGTGTGATGACTACATTATAACAGCTACTTACACAATTTTCATCTTTGGAGTGTTCATCCACCAGATGTAAGTGTTGAATATCAAGTAGTCCACCCCCACCCAGTTTGCTGCATGCTTGGCGATCGATGTTGGCATGATCATGCGGTTGGGGATGCTATGAATGTCTGGATCATCTGAGTTTGACTCGACTAGGAAAGGAGCCCAATAGAACTCAATTGTTGCATTATACTCCTGAAATATTCGAAGTAATTCTCCACGTCAAGAAACATCACAAAGATTTGAAAGTCAGTAGTCATCACACCATGATTGGGCAAAATAAATAGCACAGAAGAAAATTTGTCCATTTATGAAGTCAAGACTTAACATGGTGTCCTAATAGGACATACCATATTAAGTTCCAGCGCATCCTCTTTAAAATACTATGCAAATCATAATGGAACTTCTCAAAAAGGGGACAGTTTTTAATGAGCTAGACAGTGGCCTAGTTCAAGTGCCTCGAGGGGACCTATCGATTATTTTTCTCTGCTCTCGTGAACCCTTCTCGTTGTGCTAGAGCTCCCAGAAGATAGTGGCATGAAGTAGTCGTGCTACAGCACTGGCTACTATGATCAGAAGAAGAGAACGACACACATCAGTGCACTATGCAAGTACGCATCATCATCTAGTCTGCCACTACCTACAAGCTGCTTCACTTGGAATGAATACCAAGTCAAGTAAAATCCTGTACCTCCCACATGCACAAGAACATACTTCTACTAAATCCAGTTGCATCTGATCTGCTTCTCCTTTTCCGTTTCGAACTACCTATGATCAACTTCCTTGATCACAATGAATTTGTTTTTGGAACTAATGTGCATGCTTGTAATGTTAGATGTAAGAAAAACTCATCTTTGTAAAGAGAAATAAATTAAATTAACTGGCAAAAAGTTCAAACATTCCGGTTCTTTTAGGAATAAGAAAGAGCAACCAGCTAATAAATATTAATATGCATCCCACAAAAGAAATTATGTTGTGACCCAGTGGTTTGGCTGGTTCGATCACTGGGCCAACTTCAAAAATTACACTGGTTACGATCACTATTTGACCAAGCTGCTTCTAGCCATATCATTAGTACTACAGTGTTCTCTACTGGAAGAAAAAACAAAAGCAGGTCAGCAAGAAGCAGGTATTGTGCATATTACTTACATGAAGGCGGAACACATTTAGAGAACCATTCTTGACAAGCTTCTTCTTATCCCACGGAGCCTCAGCCTGGACCAGGCACACCATGGATTCCCACTGGTTCCGATTCAGTGAATCCCCCACAAACATCATTCTTTTGTTCCTTAGCTTCTCAAGAAGCAACTTAGCGTCAAACCTGGCAGCAAAGTTGAAACATGCGAATTAAGTGCTAAGAAAAAAATCGATTTCTATAAATACCAAAGAAGAATCCGCTTTGATGTTTCTCTTAGCCAACGGTCATTCAACAAGATTGTACAGGTCAGACTTGGTTCAGCTAGCCACAGTTATAATTGTGTGCCTATAATTTGGCTAAAATGCAGGGTCCTTCTACGCTCCAAACAATGATAGAGTAACACACTCAGAAACCAGAAAGTAGTACATAACTCGAAACTGCTCCAGCCATGTGCACGCAATTGTTAGAAGTTTGTGAAATGCAGAAGCTGATGTGATGTCAAAGTCAAACAACAGCTTCCATTTGTTTCCAGGTCCCAAACCACCCATATCATATCCACATCGCCCTCACCCAACAAACTTTGTGTAACGAAGGGGGCTTCTGCACCGGAAATTCTGCACCAGCCATTAAAATCGCCTAATCTATTTAAAGAAAGACCCTGGTTGGTCAATGAGTGCAATCAGTTTTCTTCTTCCACTGTACACTCCATCACCTAACCAATTAAAGAGCCCCCTTATACCAATCTTAGTTACCAAGCAAGGAACATAGGTAATGAATCAGGTGCACCAAACGCCCCTGCAATGATCCGGCAAAGCCACTTGCCTTGATGAAGCTTTGAGGAGCTAACTGACAACGGGGACGGAATAGTGGTTTGGTGGGGAATAATCGTGGCATCGCGTGAACAGCCATTGCAAATAGAATTATTAAATAGAAAACCACCATGAGCGTATTTCGGTAGGTTTGGATTGGATTGGAATGGAAAAATGCAAGGCGTGATCTGGCCATTTGCAGCCGCGCAATACGAAGCAGCAGGAAGGAGCACATCCCACTTTCCAGTTAGCGAAAGCACACCACACACCCACCCAACCCACCATCGCCATATGCGCGAATACGTGTTGTGCGTGCGTACAGAAATCTGACAAGACGCTGGGGAAAACAAACAAAATACTACTGTACTATACTGTGCTAAGGAATGAAGGAAGGCGCCGTACCTGGGCAGGTCGCAGCCGTCGGGCTGCCATCGCCACTTCTGGTAGTCGTCGCTGCGGCGGCCGTTGCGCATGCAGACGACCTGCTCCGTGAGGAACTCGCAGTCGGCCTCCTTGTAGAGCGGCGCGTTGGCCTCGTCGCGCACCCACCTCCCGCTGTACAGGTCGCAGCCCGGCGAGCCCCCGCCCGCCGACGCCACGTCCTTCAGGACCGCCGACTCGTCGGCGCGCTCCCCGGGGCTGGAGCTGGACGCCCCCTCCGCCTGCCCGTGCCGCGGGGGCGGGTCGCTCCGATCCGTGGCCGACTCCGACGACTCCGCTCCCTGCGCCGGTGGCGCGCGCGGGCCCGCCGACTCCTGCACGGTTTATTGGTTTTCCCCTGGTTAATTAAGACGGAGAGAGTCGCCGGCGAGCACGACGTACGGGAGAGGAGAGTGGTGTGGTGACTAGGGAGGAAGGAGTGGTTGAATTGCTTACGGTGGTGGCGGCGGAGGGCCTGTTGTAGCCGCTGTGGCGGCGCAGCGAGGCGGCGATGTGGGCGCTGTCGTAGAGGACGGAGACGCCGAGCAGCGCGGCGAGCGCGAAGACGGCGGCGATCTGCGCCCGCCGGCTGGGCGCGCCGAGCGTGACCGCGGCCTTCCGGCGCGGGATCCGCATCGCCGCCGCCGCCGCCAGCCTCGGGCTAGCCAGCTGCTCCGCCGGGGCTTTTCCCGACCAGCCGGGCGCCCGCGGAATCCGCCGGCCGGGGAAGGAGGCAGGCAGGCGCGCAGAGCAGAGCAGAGAGGTTGAGGAAGGGAAGGGAATAGACGGCAGCTGCAGCAGAGGAGCAGGCAGACAGAAAGAGAGAGAGAAACAAGCGGCTGGGCACGCCCATCTATGGGGGCGGGGAGAGGGGAAGAGGACAAGGGTGCGAAGGGCTGGGTGGGCCCGGTCAGACGCGTGGGCCCCGGCTTTGAATGCGACTACCTTTCGTATTGCAACAGGAAAGAAAGAGCATTGGAGAATGGAGATGGCCCCAAACGCACGGTAACCTCGAATCTTTTCGTTTTTGTTTTGCCAGTTAACCAGGAATCTTTTTTCGGTTTACTTGAGACAGGGCGGTCTTGCCGACGGTCAAACCAACAGAAACAGGTGGTGGTGAATTCTTCTGGATCAGCTAGTACCACCTTCCATTCCTCTTTCCATAGCGTTCCAGCGCACATGTCCATCGGCCGTCAGTGGGATGCAGGTGCACCCCAATCTTCAGGAATTATAATCCATTCTCGCTTTGGCAATATTTTATTTTACAGGAGAAATTAAACCGTGTTTAATCTATGATTTTGAAGAAATACCTGTGAATATTAGACAAAAATAACTCTGTTTTAAAAAAGACTTAGCGTAAAACAGAACCGCACCGTACTTGGTATCGTGGTATTATTGAAAATGCAAACTTGCGAGCGGTCAAAAATATTCATAACAAACATGTGGGAGTTTACAAGGTGTGTATTTACGGTCCCTAGAACTCGCAGAACCAAATTCATTCGAAATACTCGCGGAGAAATAAAAAAATAAAGAAATCCAACATGAATAATATCGAAAACAACATAAACGCAAAATACCAGTATTCACATAGCAATTCATATTTTTTTTGTTCTTTTTCTTTATGTATTTCAAATTTGGTTCTAAAAATTTCGAGGGAATGTAAACACTTATCTTGCTAAAACACATAATTTTTTTATACTAACAAAATTAAATTTTGTGAAGCGGTATCATAGTATCATGTGAGGTAAGGTTCGCTAGATATTTAGCGCTCTAGCAGGACATGGGCGTCGTGTTATCTACCTAGCTTGTTTGCCCATTCAAGGGCATCACCAAAAGATGTCATTGCAAAGAAGAAAAGAAAAAAAGACAGATCTACTAGGAGTATATTTGTATATGTTAGAGCATCTCCACTCGGCCTCCTTGTACGGCCTCCAACAAAGCTATTTTGCTGGCCGTATGGAGGCGTCGGTGAGCACATTTATATGGGGGGGGGGGGGGGGCTATGTTTTTCAGTCGCCGACCCCTCCAAAGTAAATTCAAAATCGCGCAACCGCCAGTCACGGCTAGGGAAGCAAATGTTCGGCGGGGCCATGCTCATGTACCCCACATGCGCCTCCCAATCGTGCAGTGTCCGACGGCTGAAACCATTGGCCACCGTGCCGTCGCATTTGTATTGTGCGTCCATGGCTCTGTGGGCATTCAAATGAATGGGTTTGTGTTTGCGCGACTCTGTGGCGTAGGGCTAGGGTTTGTGAGGCGTGAGTGATGGGAATGACTATCTATAGGCTACAAGGGCGAGAAGAAGAGGGTGGGAGCCGACGGCTCACCTGCACAGCTGCATACGCCATTACGGTTGTGTCTGAAATGAGACGTCGGCTCACCCACTTATCCCCTGTGGGTTGGGTTCGGTCTAGGAACACCGGACGAAGGAACGGGCTTTACCAACCCAAACACAAGTTTGGCCGTTTGGGGGCAGGTTGGCTGAATTTTAGCTCCGATGCCTCCAAAACTATTTAGGGGCGAGTGGAGATACTTGTGGTAATGTTTTAGAAAGGATTATTTCGTCCATTTTCACGAAATACTACTCGTGGGTCAGATACATCCATTGATGGCTATCTGACAATACGTTGCACTACCTCGTTTGACTCCCGTGTGTAGCTAGGGTAGGCTGGTTGGCCAGAAACAGGAGGCATGCATGCGTCTTGTGGTGGTACCATCACGTGGTCGTTGCTGGGTGTGCGCGCCGCTAATGACAATGATTCAGGTTAACGACGCGCACAAGCTGGAGAGGAAAGCTTAGCCTGCACGGCTCCCGGAGTAGGAGCGGCGGCGGGTTGCGGCCCTCTGGGCCAGTGACAAATGGCCCCCACCGCCGTGTCCTCTGCTGTTTATCGGCCAAGCATGCCCCTTGACACCCGTTAATTAACTAACTTGGGCGGGTGGGTACAGACAGGTACTACCAGGAGTAAAAAGTTATGAGCAGGGATTTACATATACACAGTGGAATCTCGCCATGTGGTGAGATAGTACGCGATCACGTCGTTGCTTTGCTTTGGGTATCTAGGCGGCGGGGCCCTGACCCTTTTATTACTTGTAGCCGTGGAAAAGTACTAGCCGGCCGGCCGGCAGGGGTCCGGTGAAACGCAGCGCCCTGGATCATGGGTTTTCAAGGGCGGAGGCGCCCCCACATACCAGCGGCTCTGCTAGAACCAGGCCATTGATTTGATCGCAGCAATGGGGCGGGCACACCGTGCTTCAATTGTTTCGCCGATCTGGGGGTACGTGCCCATGCAAACCCATGCCTATGTATATGTATCTATCTCTGTTTTTTCGCTATACGGTTAGATGCTAGCGTACGTACACGACGTGTGGGTGTGGGGCGACCCGACGGTACCGTACATACACCATCGTCCAAGAATATGAGGATTCTCATAGACGTACAAAGATACTCGTATTGAAGATTTCCTACTGCCTTAATTTTTAGGCCACTCCAGCGATTCACATCCCATTCTCCCTCGGCCCCCACTTTTGGCATGGGCAGAAACCTTGGATATACATCCATATGCTCACATTATCATATTTAAGAAGAACCCTAGGATATTATTCAAGAAATTTTCTAGAAAGAGAGAACCCACTTGAGTCCATCATTATCTTTGGATCATAACCTTGAGATGTTATTCAAGTTCATTCCCAAGTGAGAGAAACTATTAATGCCAACCTTAGCTTTACCTATTTAAAAATAAAGGACAACATTTGAGCTAAAGCATTAGGGTATACTTTATCTCATCTTGAAGTGGTGAGGTAATCCAATAAAAAATTGAACAAGACTATGTCCATGAATTGATAAAGTAAAGTAGGGATTAATCCAACTAAGTTATCCAGGTGGAGACTTAACCTTTTCATACCTAATGAGATCTTATGAGTACACCATAAACCCTAGAATGATCCATTCCAATATAAGAGAGCTTGAGCTATGGTGTTACACTCAAGTTAGTTGAGGCAACACTTGAAATTGAGAGAGAGAACTACCCATATATCCACATGATTACATTATCATTACTTAAGTAGAACTCTAAGTTATTATCTCAGGCATTCTCCTGGGATATAAACTATTGAGGCAACCATAGCCATGTCCATCCAAGGAATTACAAGAGAAGTACTATACCTAGTAGATCAAGTCAATACTTGATATTGGAGATGAGGACCATATTCCACTAATGCTACTTTAGGAAGCCAACCTATGATCACCACAAAGTGGGTGTTGATCATAAAACCACTAAGAGCCTAGAATGAGTGTGATGGAAGGATTGTGTTAGAAGAGAGAGGTGAGTGAGTAGTGAGCTGATCATGACTAGTGCATGATCATGCTTCACCAATATGTCAGTATTAGATAAAACCCTATATGATAAACAGATATCAACCCTCACATAAAATCATAGGGAAATCCCTAGTAAACCACTCTAGACCATTCTTCACATCATGAGTAGAGAAATAATTGTTTTATACTAAGACCTTGTCTAGCCAAGCACCTAGGTCAACCCTAGAACTATTCTAAAGATACAATCACATTATTGTGTCGAATAGAAACCTAGTTAGCTTCACATGATAGCAAACCACCTATAGAACCCTATCTCCATATATCAACTTTAAATTGAGTATCACATGGGGATCACCAATAAACCCTAGTATTAATTTCTACACTCAACTCCAAATAGTGTAATCAACCCTACACCACATTCCCATTTCACATATGCTTCAATTTGTAAGCATAGGAAAACCCTAGTGTTAAACCTTACACCCAATACCAAATAGTGATATATCACTACTATTCCTGGAGATCAACTCAAGTTGTGAGACCCACAATTAACCATCATCATGTTGTAATCCCAAATGTCCATATTAAGCAAATGTATAACTCATGTGGAGAATAGTATATACCTTACGAATTTCCAAGTCATGGGTTCAAGCAATCAAGAACAAGGACCCAGAAATAAACCTAAATCAACTTCCACTTCCACATAGGTGGCACATAAAATAATGGAACAAGATCACTCCTCAAATAAGATCCTAAGTACTAAATATTACCTTATAGATTATTACTTGCAATGAAATACTAAAGGAAACACATTCCATCACTTGGTAAGAAAAATATACCTTCTGAAGAATAATTTGAACACCTCAAAATTTAAAAGTACAATTCATATCCATAGGGAATATTTTCTTCTCATTCTCAATAGTGTTAATGATTATAAATAAATACTTTAAAAAATTATATTAAATAGATCACCAAAGCAATTATACTTGAGATATTTTAATGGAATTAAACTAAGCATAGACCTGCAAAACCAAACCAGATTCAAAATGGAATTCGAAAACAAAAAATACGAAACAGAAAACAGAAAACAGAAAATAGAAACTAGAAAAGAGAAAGGGGAAATAGACTTACCAGATCTGAGCAGGCCGTCACAGCCCAGCAGAAGCCACCAAAGCCAGCCCAAGTATCACCCAGGAGAGCCCGTACCCCTTCGTTCCAGATATTTTGGAGGAGGGACGAGGTTGTCGTCCACCTCTGTCCGGCCGACACCGCGGCGAGCCACATCCCGCGCCGCCGTTGTGGACCGTTTTGGACGTCGTTGACTAGCCTGTCGCATCTACCTTATCCCTACGAGTCCGAAAACGCCCTCATGCGCCACGATTCGTGCCCGACCATGCTCGCCGACATCGCCGTATCCCGGCCGTCTCCGACGACGTGCCATCGCTGCCGACATCGCCCCAGCCTATAAATAAGCGGAGGCGGTCACCTGAACCCTAGCTAACCCAAACGCCCCTCCATTCTCTCTGAATCCTTCTCTACTGCTCGATTTCGTCTGGAGACTGTCGCCAGCGTCGAAGAAGAAGCCAATGATTTGAGCCATCCCAGCGACCGAGAGGAGGCCGAGGAGGTGCGCCTCGACGAGTACACCAATCTGGCGGAGCAGAGCGTCCAGGAGAGCTAGGAGGAGGGCTAATTGTGAAGTTCCCTTCCGCTCGGGTTCGTTGGAAAACTCGACCTTGCCGTCATCTCCGACCATCCCGGGCTTCGTCGAGCAGTTCATCAACTTCAGGTTGATCTCGCGCGTCTTTAGGTTCTTAAATTACATCATTTAATCAACCGTAGCTCAATCTAGCAATTTGGCCGGCGAGCGTCGCCGCAGTAAGGTTCGTCGGAGTTCCTCTGGAGACCATTTCTTGGCGGCGAGAACTCCATCATACTCAGCACGTCAATACACGTCGAATGGAACCACCCGACCGTCCTCCCGTAGCCCAAATCGTCATCGTCATTCTCCGCTGACCCGACCGGCAGTGGTTGACCGACGAGATGACGTGGCTAGTGACCCCGCCGTGACTTGGTCAAGCCCTCGTGGCAGCTGACCTGGCAGTAGACCCACCAGTCATTGACTATGGGTAAGATCTGTCCGGGTGGAGTTAGTATTTTTAGTTTAATTCAAATTCTAGAAAATATCTGAAACTTTGCATGAATATATAAAATTCAACTTAGCTCAGAAAAATACAAATAAGATAACAAAATGTTCATAAAAATAAAATCTATCCAACAAAAATATAATATGAAATTTTTATTGTAAATACAAATTTAATTGTTTAACCATTATTAATTAAGCCTTTTCATTATTCTAAATTCAATTAAATATTCAATAATTAGGAAAATATTCTAAAATAAATAAAACCAGTAAGCAATTAAAGAAAACACTAAAACTAATTTTATTTTATCATTATATTATTAAACCCTTATTAGAGGGATTTAAACCCTAAATGGTATTTATCCTAATTATTAATTTTCTAAAAATAATAAAATTGCTAAGACCATAATTATTTTGTTTCAAAGTTAATAATAAATGCAACTTTATAATCAAGTAGTAATTTAAGAACTACATTACAAATAGGAAACCCTAATTCCATGATTGAATGAAATTACAACCTTATCACTTCATGGGGAAACCCTAAAACCCTAACTCCATTATTTCATGTGAACCCTAAATTGCTTATAAACCTAAACCTAGGTTATAACATGTGATCATATTACTTTATTTTCAATCATAGAACCATAATAACAACTAGACACTTGCCATGTCCCCATAAAATGTAGGAGCCCTATCCCTAATAACTTAGTATTCCATGTATACATACCCATCAAACCTAGATGATCAAATAGGATCAACCAAATGTAAACCATAATTCCTATTACCAAAACCAACATCCTTAATCATCCTTATTTAGCATCACACCATTGTGATGAACTCTAATAACAACTATGTCCAATAGTTTGCATTACATTCCCATACTCCACTAAACCCTAGAAATACTAAAGAGTTATGAACCATCCTATTCAGGAATCAACTATTTCTTACTTAGTGGATCCAATAGCAAACCCTAGACATCCTCAACCTTAATTAAAATACTTCTTATTACTTAAGTAATATGTTCTTCAAAAGTTATTCTTCTGAAGAAAATAAGAAGTAACCATCAACCCTGCCTAATAGGACCTATAAACCCTAGCTAGCTATCACTAGTAAGATATACCAACCTTGATAGCAACCATTGATAATTAATTGCTTAAGATGCTTATGCTTAAGAAAAACCATACAAGCCCTAGTTGCTGATGAATCCAACCTTGTTGTGATCCATCTAATCCTTACTCCAGAAACTAATTAGAACCATAGTAAACCATAGAACTCCACAACCCTAATTATCATACTTATTCTTTATTAAAGGACATGTTCTTCAAAAGTTATTCTTTTGAAGTATATGATAAGTAATCATTAACCATATCCTATAATACCAAAACTAACAATTTTTCTTTACATGTTAATATTATGCCAACTACCATTCTTTGTGTGCTAAACTGATTACTATGCTTTATTATATAATTTGTATATGATACCAAGTAAACCAAACCCTAATAAGAACCTTGTTTGTGGAATCACTCTAAAAGTGCTACACACCCTAAACAAATCATTCCAACTCACTAATCCTAAATCATCGGGGTTAGGTCACGCTTAGAATGATTGCCTCTCATACTTATCCATTATAGCATATTTGCCAATCTTTTAAACATCGTCCTTACCGGACGATGATGCTATTTCAGAATTTGGAGTTATTGCGTATCGAAGACCTTGCCTGCATAATTTTGCAGTCAAGAAAGGAAAGTTCATCGCTTGCTCGTGTCATTTGAGTATTTTTATCAAATTACTTGCAAAGTACTATGCTTATCACTATTGCATGAAAAACAAAGATGCTAATTTCATAACTATGAATATGACTATGTGGTGGGCAATGGAACCCTGGTATAAGTATGGTGGAGGTTCCATTGCAAGGGTTTCTATCCATCTAGGATTAATAACAAATATCGTCCAGTGATTCTTGTGCCGTAATACCCGTGTTAACCATAAGATCTGGAGTGGGACGGAGTAGTCAAGTGTGTTCCTTCCTCTTGTACATCAACGAATGCGCTTACCGTAGCAGTTGTGTCTTGCGAGAACAACCGGAGGGGTGGGGAACCTTTAAGTCCCCACGGTAATGCGGTCTATGATGGGTTGCAACGACCGGCGAAGGTATCGGGTCGAGAACCTGATAGTTGTCGAGGTCGGAAGGTACCCAAGAGATACAATGACCGGCGAGGACCCAAGGTCAGAATTGCAACAAAGGGTGGGTGTGCGAGGTCGTGGAGGAATACAATATTGGCTAGGACCTTATATCGGGCCTCACACCACATAAGTGTGGACGGGAAAGATTGCCCGGTTGGCACCAAGGTTAAGATCTCTTATGAGTAAAGTAACACACCTCTGCAGAGTGTATAAAATCGTGACCTGTCACTCCCTGTTCCGGGTTATGGAACTGCGAATGCGGCCGGAAAGGAAATCTATTAAGTTCTAGACACCCGGTGAAGGCTGGCGGACATAGCTCTTCAGAATAACAACAACCTTTTGAAGAAATTATTACAAAACCTGCATTGCCTTGGACTTTCTGGTCCATGGCTGTAGCTAGTGCATTAAACACCTCTTTCCTATAATGAACTTGTTGAGTATGCTCATACTCATCCCACCTTAAATCCCCTGCTTAGATATGGAGGCATCATAGGAGGATCTACAGTGCAACTCGAGGGTCGAGGAGTCAACAACTACTTCAAGGGACATGACCCTGTCAGAAGAGTTAAACACCACATCCACCAAGGAGAAAACCTAGATTAGCAGTAAAAGGGAACTAGCTTCCTAAACCTAGCTCCTATTTAGCTAGAACCCAGTCATGGCCTCTATAGCTAGTCAAATCCTCTATAGATAGAGTTAGTGATAAGATTAGACTATGAGTCGTTCTTCTGGAGTTTATTTGTAGTTTTACCTCAGTGTAAAGTAGGAGGCTGTGATGATCTTCTGTAAAGAGTCTGTATGTAATTCTATAGACATGCCTTGGTCCCGCATATGTTTCTGTTGTACCACTCTGAGGGATGTAATACTAGTGGAACAGTGTTTTATTGGTGTTATGTCAACGACTTGCATACTACACCATGCAGTGGTATGCAGGGTCACCGCAGCTGGTATCAGAGCAAATGCTTTGACCCTAGGATTAAAACCCTTTAAAGGAGACCTATAGGTTTTGGTAGTGTCTATAGGAAGTTGTCGTAGCTAAATCAAATACTTCTTATGTCTTGAGATGGATATTCACTTGAGAATAATCCTGACACACTTGAGTCAACCTTTCTTACCTATATTCCTAAGTGAGGTTAGTTAGCTAATCCCAACTATGTAGCACATTGATGTCTACGCACGTTTCTATTCCTGTAGACAGTGTTGGGCCTCCAAGAGCAGAGGTTTATAGAACACCAGCAAGTTTCCCTTAAGTGAATCACCCAAGGTTTATCGAACTCAGGGAGGAAGAGGTCAAAGATATCCCTCTCAAGCAACCCTGCAATCACGATACAAGAAGTCTCTTGTGTCCCCAACACACCTAATACACTTGTCGGATGTATAGGTGCACTAGTTCGGCGAAGAGATAGTGAAATACAGGTGGTATGAATGAATATGAGCAGTGAGTAACGGCGCTGAAAAATAGCTTGCTTTGGCGTGCGGTTGATGGTAGTAATATTGCGGGAAGTAAAGATGCGATAAAACAGTAAATAAGCGATGATTGCAGTATTTGGAAACAAGGCCTAGGGATCATACTTTCACTAGTGGACACTCTCAACATTGCAATCATAATTGAATATAAATAAGCACTTCACTACGCTATTCTGAATTACTCTTTGGCAAGATAACGAACACTAATTCATCATGTAGGAAAACCTTAAAGATGTATTCTCAAGTACTAATAAACACCCCACGCTGTCACTGTGAGCATTCATAGGAGGTACTAACACACCACAATTTCATAGAGACATCCAACTCAAATCATAACTCAGTGAATAAGTATTCTGTGAAATATAGCCTAAGAGACCCACACGGTGCACACACTGTCACCTTTACACACGTGGGACAAGGAGTGTCCGGAGATCACATAAGTAAAATCCACTTGAATAGCATAACGACATCTAGATTACAAGCTCATCATATGGATCTCAATCATGTAAGGCAGCTCATGAGATCATTGTATTGAAGTACATGGAAGAGAGATTAACCACATAGCTACCGGTACAGCCCTTAGCCTCGAGGGAGAACTACTCCCTCCTCATGGGAGACGACGGCGGTGATGAAGATGGCGGTGGTGTCGATGGAGATGCCTTCCGGGGGCACTTCCCCGTCCCGGCGGCGTGCCGGAACGAGAGACTTCGTCCCCCGGATCTTGGCTTCGCGATGGCGGCGGCTCTGGAAGGTTTTTCGTACCGTGGCTTTTTCCGTATCGAAGATTTAGGTCGGGAGGCTTAAATAGGCGAAGAGGCGGAGTCGGAAGGGTTACGGAGCCGCCACACAATAGGGCGCCCCACGGGCCGCGCCGGCCACATGTGTGGGGCCCACCGGCTCTCCTCCGGCCCCTCTCCGGTGTTCTGGAAGCTTCGTGGAATTATAAGATGCTGGGCGTTGATTTCGTCCAATTCAGAGAATATTTCCTTACTAGGATTTCTGAAACCAAAAACAGCAGAAAACAGGAACTGGCACTTCGGCATCTCGTTAATAGGTTAGTTCCGGAAAATGCATAAATATGACATATAATGTGTATAAAACATGTGAGTATAGTATCATCATAAAAGTAGCATGGAACATAAGAAATTATAGATACGTTTGAGACGTATCAAGCATCCCCAAGCTTAGTTCCTACTCACCCTCCAGTAGGTAAACGATAACAAAGATAATTTCTTAAGTTACATGCTATCATAATCTTGATCAATACTATTGTAAAGCATATGAGATGAATGCAGCGATTCGAAACAATGGTGAATATAATGAGTAAACAAATGAATCATATAGCAAAGACTTTTCATGAATAATACTTTCAAGACAAGCATCAATAAGACTTGCATAAGAGTTACTCATAAAGCAATAAATTCTTAGTAGAAAGTTTTGAAGCAACACAAAGGAAGATATAAGTTTCAGCGAGTTGCTTTCAACTTCAACATGTTTATCTCATGGATAATTGTCAACACAAAGTAATATAACAAGTGCAATAGGTAAACATGTAAGAATCAATGCACACAGTTCATACAAGTGTTTGCTTCTAAGATAGAAAGAAGTAAGTAAACTGACTCAACAATAAAGTAGAAGATAGGCCCTTCGCAGAGGGAAGCATGGATTACTATTTTTGTGCTAGAGCTTTTCATTTTGAAAACATAGAAACAATTTTATCAACGGTAGTAATAAAGCATATGTGTTATGTATAAGATATCCTATAAGTTGCAAGCCTCATTCATAGATTACCAATAGTGCTCGTACCTTGTCCTAATTAGCTTGGATTAACATGGATTATCATTGCATAGCATATGTTTCAACCAAGTGTCACAAAGGGGTACCTCTATGCCGCATGTACAAAGGTCTAAGGAGAAAGCTCGCATTGGATTTCTCGCTTTTGATTATTCTCAACTTAGACATCCATACCGGGACAACATAGACAATAGATAATGGACTCCTCTTTAATGCATAAGCATTCAACAACAGTTAAAATTCTCATAAGAGATTGAGAATTGAATGTCCAAACTGAAACTTCCACCATGAATCATGGCTTTAGTTAGCGGCCCAATGTTCTTCTCTCACAATATGCATACTCAAACCATTTGATCATGAAAATCGCCCTTACTTTAGACAAGACGAACATGCATAGCAACTCACATGATATTCGACAAAGGTAAAAGTTGATGGCGTCTGATGACCCACAAGTATAGGGGATCGCAGCAGTCTTCGCGGGTAGTAAAACCCAATTTATTGATTCGACACAAGGGGAGACAAAGAATACTTGAAAGCCTTAACATCGGAGTTGTCAATTCAGCTGCACTGGAAACAGACTTGCTCGCAAGAGTTTATCGATAATAACGGCTTTATAGCGGTAGCGGTATTGAAATAACGAGCGACGAGTAACAGAGACAACGAGTAGTGATTATAGTAAACGAGCGAGGATTAAAATACGTAGGCACGGGGACGGATAACGGGCGTTGCATGGATGAGGGAAACTCATGTAACAATCAAGCGGGGCATTTGCGGATAATAATAAAACGGTGTCCAAGTACAAAGCAATCAATAGGCATGTGTTCCAATTATAGTCGTACGTGCTCGCAATGAGAAACTTGCACAACATCTTTTGTCCTACCGGTACGGTGGCAGCCGGGCCTCAAGGGAATCTACTTGGATATTAAGGTACTCCTTTTAATAGAGTACCGGAGCAAAGCATTAACACTCCGTGAACACATGTGATCCTCACATCACTACCATCCCCTCCGGTTGTCCCGATTTACGTCACTTCGGGGCCATTGGTTCCGGACAGCGACATGTGTATACAACTTGCGGGTAAGACCATAAACAATGAATATCATGATGAAATAATAACATGTTCAGATCTGAGATCATGGCACTCGGGCCCTAGTGACAAGCATTAAGCATAACAAGTTGCAACAATATCATCAAACTACCAATTACGGACACTAGGCACTATGCCCTAACAATCTTATACTATTACATGACCAATCTCATCCAATCCCTACCATCCCCTTCAGCCTACAGCGGGGGAATTACTCACACATGGATGGGGGAAACATGGCTGGTCGATGGAGAGGCGTCGGTGGTGATGGTGGCGATGATCTCCTCCAATTCCCTGTCCCGGCGGAGTGCCGAACGGAGACTTCGGCTCCCGAGACCGAGTTTCGCGATGTGGCGGCGTTCTGGAGGGTTTTTGGCGACTTCGAATTCCTCCCGTGCGTTTTTAGGTCGAAGGCAATAAGTAGTCCGAAGGAGGGCGTCGGGGGCCGACCGAGGCCGCCACACACTAGGGCCGCGCGGGCCCTCCTGGGCCGCGCCGGCCTAGTGTGTGGGGCCCTCGGGCCCCCACCTGGCTCGCCCTTCTGCTCACGCCAATATTCTGGAAAAATAGGACCTTCGCATAAATTCGAGGATTTTCCCGAAAGTTGGATTTACGCACAAAAACGAGACACCCGAACAGCTTCTGCTGAAAACAACGTTAGTCCGTGTTAGTTGCATCCAAAATACACAAATTAGAGGCAAAACAATAGCAAAAGTGTTCGGGAAAGTAGATACGTTTTGGACGTATCAGCGTCCCCAGAAACATGGTTACCGCTCAACAAGCAACTTATTAAGAAATAAGATACATAAGTACATATTCTTCACCACAATAGTTCTTAAGCTATTTTTCCCATTAGCTATATATTGCAAAGACAAAGGAATGTAATTTTTATAGGTAGCACTCAAGTAATGTACTTTGGAATGGCAGAGAAATACCATATGGTAGGTAGGTATGGTGGACACAAATGGCATGGTTGTTGGCTCAAGGATTTGGATGCACGAGAAGAATTCCTCTCAATACAAGGCTAGGCTAGCAAGGTTGTTTGAAGCAAACTCAAATATAAAAGGTGCAGCAAAGCTCACATATGAACATATTGTAAGTATTATAAGACTTTACATTGTCTCCTTGTTGTTCAAACACCTTAACCGAGAAAATATCTAGACTCTAGAGATCAATCATGCAAACCAAATTTTAACAAGCTCTATGTAGTTCTTCATTAATGGGTACAAGGTACATGATGCAAGAGCTTAAACATGATCTATATGAGCAAAACAATTGCCAAGTATCAAATTATTCAAGACATTATACCATTTACCACATGCGGCATTTTCTGTTTCCAACCAAATAGCAATGAATGCAGCAGCTTTTAATTTTAGCCATGAACATTAAAAATAAAGCGAAGAACACTAGTGTTCATATGAAAAAGCGGAGCGTGTCTCTCTCCCACAAAAGCATGAATTTATTCAGAGAATGAAAATAACAAAACGAAAATAAAAGCACACAGACGCTCCAAGTAAAGCACATAAGATGTGGCGGAATAAAAATATAGTTTCACTAGAGGTGACCTGATAAGTTGTCGATGAAGAAGGGGATGCCTTGGGCATCCCCAAGCTTAGATGCTTGAGTCTTCTTGAAATATGCGGGGATGAACCACGGGGGCATCCCCAAGCTTAGACTTTTCACTCTTCTTGATCATAGTATATCATCCTCCTCTCTTGACCCTTGAAAACTTCCTCCACACCAAATCAAAACAAACTCATTAGAGGGTTAGTGCATAATCAAAAATTCACATGTTCAGAGGTGACACAATCATTCTTAACACTTCGGACATTGCACAAAGCTACTTGGAAGTTAATGGAACAAAAAAATCCATCCAACACAGACAAAAGAGGTAATGCGAAATAAAAGGCAGAATCTGTCAAAACAAAACGATCCGTAAAGACGAATTGTTTAGAGGCACCGAGACTTGCTCGGATGAAAATGCCCAAATTGAATGAAAGTTGCGTACGTATCCGAGGATCACGCACGTAAATTGGCAAATTTTTCGAGTTACCTACGAGAGAATCCTACTGAAATTCGTGACGAGCAAGAAATCTGTTTCTACGCAGATAATCCAAATCTATTATTGACTTTACTATCAAAGACTTTACTTGGCACAACAATGCAATAAAATAAATATAAGGAGAGGTTGCTACAGTAGTAACAACTTCCAAGACTCAAATATATAACAAAGTTGTTGTAGTAAAATAAAGACATGGGTTATCTCCCAAGAAGTGCTTTCTTTATAGCCATTAAGATGGGCTCAACAGTTTTAATGATGCACTCGCAAGAAATAAGAGTTGAAGCAAAAGAGAGCATCAAGAAGCAAATTCAAAACAAATTTAAGCCTAACCCACTTCCTATGGAAAGGAATCTTGTAAATAAACAAGTCATGTAGGCATAATGCAACAAGCATAGGAAAACTAGACAAGCGCAACTTCAAGATTTTTAGCATATAGAGAGGTGTTTTAGTAACATGAAAACTTCTACAACCATATTTTCCTCTCTCATAATGTTTTTCAGTAGCATCATGAACAAACTCAACAATATAACTATCAAATGAAATATTCTTATCATGAGTCTCATGCATAAAATTATTACTACTCCCAACATAAGCATAGTCATTCTTATTAATTGTAGTGGGAGCAAATTCAACAAAGTAGCTATCATCAAATATAGGAGGCATATTGTAATCATAATTAAATTTATCCTCCATAGTAGGCGGCACCAGAAGACCACTATCATTATAATCATGATAAATAGGAGGCAAAGTATCATCAAAGAAAATTTTCTCCTCAATGCTTGGGGGACTAAAAATATCATGCTCATCAAAACCAGCTTCCCCAAGCTTAGAACTTTCTATATCATTATCAACAATGGTGTTCAAAGCGTTCATACTAATATTACTACTAGCATGCAAATAAGGTTCCATAGGTTTTTTAATTTTCACATCAAACAATCCATGTCTTAACTCGGGAAATAGAATAAGAAGCTCATTGTTTTCCATTATGCCTAACTAGTGTAAACAAGAAACAAAAAGATGCAATTGCGGGATCTAAAGGAAATAGCTTCGAGCACTCACAACGGCACCGTGAAAATAACTTAGTTACCCGGGACCGGAGTATGAGTGCCTTTTACCTTACCTCCCCGACAACGGCGCCGTGAAAATAGCTTGATGTCTACGCACGCTTCTATTCCCGTAGACGAGTGTTGGGCCTCCAAGAGCGAGAGGTTTGTAGAACACCGACAAGTTTCCCTTAAGTGAATCACCCAAGATTTATCGAACTCGAGGAGGAAGAGGTCAAAGATATCCCTCTCAAGCAACCCTGCAATCACGATACAAGAAGTCTCTTGTGTCCCCAACACACCTAATACACTTGTCGGATGTATAGGTGCACTAGTTCGGCGAAGAGATAGTGAAATACAGGTGGTATGAATGAATATGAGCGAGTAGTAACGGCGCCGAGAAAATAGCTTGTCGGCGTGCGATTGATGGTAGTAATATTGCAGGAAGTAAAGATGCAGTAAAACAGTAAATAAGCAATGATTGCAGTATTTGGAAACAAGGCCTAGGGATCATACTTTCACTAGTGGACACTCTCAACATTGCAATCATAATTGAATATAAATAAGCACTTCACTACGCTATTCTGAATTACTCTTTGGCAAGATAACGAACACTAATTCATCATGTAGGAAAACCTTAAAGATGTATTCTCAAGTACTAATAAACACCCCATGCCGTCACTCGTGAGCATTCATAGGAGGTACTAACACACCACAATTTCATAGAGACATCCAACTCAAATCATAACTCGGTGAATAAGTATTCTGTGAAATATAGCCTAAGAGACCCACACGGTGCACACACTGTCACCTTTACACACGTGGGGCAAGGAGTGTCCGGAGATCACATAAGTAAAATCCACTTGAATAGCATAACGACATCTAGATTACAAGCTCATCATATGGATCTCAATCATGTAAGGCAGCTCATGAGATCATTGTATTGAAGTACATGGAAGAGAGATTAACCACATAGCTACCGGTACAGCCCTTAGCCTCGAGGGAGAACTACTCCCTCCTCATGGGAGACAGCGAGCGGTGATGAAGATGGCGGTGGTGTCGATGGAGATGCCTTCCGGGGGCACTTCCCCGTCCCGGCGGCGTGCCGGAACAGAGACTTCTGTCCCCCAGATCTTGGCTTCGCGATGGCGGCGCTCTGGAAGGTTTTTCGTACCGTGGCTTTTTCCGTATCGAAGATTTAGGTCGGGAGGCTTAAATAGGCGAAGAGGCGGAGTCGGAAGGGTTACGGAGCCGCCACACAATAGGGGGCGCCCCCCCTGGGCCGCGCCAGCCACATGTGTGGGGCCCACATGGCTCTCCTCTGGCCCCTCTCCGATGTTCTGGAAGCTTTGTGGAATTATAAGATGCCGGGCGTTGATTTCGTCCAATTCCGAGAATATTTCCTTACTAGGATTTCTGAAACCAAAAACAGCAGAAAACAGGAACTGGCACTTCGGCATCTCGTTAATAGGTTAGTTCCGGAAAATGCATAAATATGACATATAATGTGTATAAAACATGTGAGTATCATCATAAAAGTAGCATGGAACATAAGAAATTATAGATACGTTTGAGACGTATCACACACCATTGAAGTCTTGAAACAATAGATGAGTAGATCACAGTTGGTATACAATACATGGTAGTCCAAAGAGAGGATACAACCATAAGGAAGATCGATATCCTATTAGAAGACGTGTACCAACACCTGTTATGGTTAAGTAAGAGTTGTTCAGACTTGTAATAGGAGTAATATCAAGTGATGAAGATAAGTATATAAGGAAGATATCCTACTAGAAGATGAATACCAAGAAAAGTAATTGGTAAGTAAAATCCATCCAAACTTGTGAAATAATAGATAGTAAGTGATAAATATGAGTTATATGAGGTAGTATCAACCATGATGAGTCAATCATGGGAGGTAAGGAAGAGAGATAGGAATAAAGTATGTCTACTTACATGATATAGATAGTTATCATATATGATTCACCCGAGAGTCATTATGTGATGGAGTAGAAAATCATAAATGTTTAGGAGGAGTACGGTAAGAAGTCAGGTGTTAAACAATAGTGCAAGATTTATGTTCCAAAACCATGATAACCGTGTCAAGTATATCAGGACCCTAGTCATATGGTAGAAACATATGAAAGTATAGGAGCTATGCTCTAATAGTTATGTGTTTAGAGTAGCCATGTTAGAATCTAGAGATATCGTGTGAGGTAGTCCTCAACAAAATGGAAGTAAAGCTAATACTTCCAAAGGAAATTAGTTCAACTACAACCATTCTGGACCAAATTGTTCAAGTTTATCTCATTGCAAATGTGCAATTAGGTTAAATGTTGACACAAATAGTAGTCTGCCATATATTCATGCTAAGTATCATGATATAAACCTATCTTATGTTGTGTTGTATACTACACACCAGAGCCTGATGTTTAGGGGTGTTTTACCCAACTATTATATTCAGGCTTATAATGGTGTGTATTATAAACACAAAGTTGAATCTTCTTAGATTTTATTGGATTTCATTGATTGACTAGATCCATACATGAAGTTTAACTTTGATATGCAAGTGCATGTTGCAATATCAAGTTCTTACTTGATGCTATAGATCTAGAGGGTAATGGTATTCGTGTGAGGAAGTGACGAATTATGAAGATTTTGAAGACAAGAGGAAGCTTCATCAGAAAAAGGAAGCAAAGTTGTGGGAAGTAACCACAATACTCTGAAGGAAGTATCAATCTAAACTCATGTATAACCTCAACAGAGGAGTACTCTTGTACGGAAGAAGCATGAAGGTGAGAAATATGGTGATTATGGAGAAGTAGAAGTAGAACCATAGTCGTTATGGAAGAGGGAATGCAAGGGAAATCACTTAGGATACTACATTAATGTATAGTGTCAGCTAGTGGTTTTCTTGCAAAATAAATCCTGAAAGAAGGAAGATGATAGGTGAAACCATAGCGGATATAAGAAGACCGCAGTGGTATAGGATCAATACTGGGAGATAAAGTAGAACATGTCTCGTCCAGTTGATTAGAACCTATAATAGAATCCATTTTTAGATATCAAATAGCCACATTTGTTATCAAGTAGTCCAAAATTGGATTATTTGTAACAAGAGGTTGTGAATCGATAAAGTCTTGTCAGCCAAATAACTAAGACCTATAATCAATTATTAGAAGGATTAACATTGGATGTCCATAATTGAGTGGATACACCACAAAGATTCTTCGCGAGAACTTAGAAGAGTACAAACCATAAGCTAGACCTAGACCAATATTCTAACCATGAGTCCAATGGTTGGAAGAAAAGGAGTTGAAGATCGTAAGAAAACTCTAAGGGGGAGAGTAAAGATTGAGTTGGATATACCAGGAATCAATATTTTGAGCAGGATAGAAGAAGAAGGTCGGAACTGAGAGGAAGTTCGATCTTATTTTCATAAGATTGTTGGACATTACTTTCAGAAGGATGTCAGACCAGAAGCCGAGATTTATACCTCGAGGAAGTAAGAAGTGGACTATAACTTGAGAAAGTAAGTAACATCTACTCAGAAGTACGCAAGCTCAAGTAAGTCAAGATTAATAAAGTTGGATGAAGGAAATATCAGAGACCAAATAAAACTCAAGATGGCCCAAGACCGAAGGAGTTTGACCATACCAAAGCTAAAGACTAAGAGAGAGACTCCTTTCATGGAACCTAAAGGAACCAAAATAGTTATGGGTATCAACTATAATCCATGATTGAATGGACTAAGTGAGTCTAATCCATTCTTAGGGAAATAAACCACCAAGATCATTCCCAGGGTAAATACCTTACTAAGTACCATTACTGTAGTTTCAGCTGGTAATGGGAAACAGAACCTACCTTAAACAAATCTTGTAGAACCAAGTTTTTGGATAACCAATTAGGAGCATGTTATCAAATTAGTCTTCAGTTAGGACTATCAGCACCAGAAGAAGTCCCAATCATTGAACCTTCAAAGAGAAACGAAACAAGCTTATAATATTGGAGGAAATCATGGAAGTGAAAGAAGTAATAGTTGTTTAATGACAGACACTAATGGATTCCTGGAAGAATCCGGACAAGGGATATATTCCATTATATCTAGTAGGATCACCACGGAGTTCGAGAAAAATCGTAGTCTGCACAAGTCAGTTCCACACTACGAAACGTGAGAGAGTTTAAACTTCGAGGACGAATGTTTAGTTTAAGGGGGAGAAACTGTAATATCCCAGGATTTGGGGTTACAAAAAAGAGAGAAAACATATGTGTGCATTGCATTCGTGCATAGAAAATATGGGGAATTTTCGCGCTTTAAAGTAAAACATGTCACAATAACTGAAGTTTCACTAGACCTTGGTTGAATTGAAGTAGCTCATCAAGTCAAGCGCTATGAACTTCAATGTGACCTTTGCTAAAACCTTATTTTGGGTAGAGATGATTTGATCTAAGGGGTTAGATCAAATGGAACTAAAAGTAACCCAATAACACATTAATCAAGGATCAACTACCTGATCTTATAAAAAGATCATAATAGGGTATCCCTTGACATAAAATATGAACATCTATTTAGCTATAAATAAAGTAACAATAAAATGGAGAAACTATTCTTTACTTATCTTTTCCAGGACTTAAACTAATTCATGTTCCTACCATGAACCTCATGGTATTCATTCCATTTAATTCTTGGAATTATGACAAGGATCTTAACCTTAGAAATGTTCTCTAGTTTCCATTTGCTATATTCTTCTCTATTAAAGTTATTATACATCAAAACCTAGAGAAGAGAGAGTACTATATTTATTAGAGAAGCAATGTCAAACGTTGAGCTAAACCTTCGATATACATCCATATGCTCACATCATCATCTTTAAGAAGAACCTTAAGATATTATCCAAGACATTTCCTAGAAAGAGAGAACCCACTTGAGTTAACCTAGATAATGATGGTCACATAATTATCTTTGGAGCATAACCTTGAGATGTTATTCAAGTTCATTCCCAAGTGAGAGAAACCATTGATGCCAACCTTAGCTTTACCTATTTAAGAATAAAGGACAACCTTTGAGCTAAAGCATTAGAGTATACTTTAGCTCATCTTGAAGTGGTGAGGTAATCTAATAATAAATTGAACAAGACTATGTCCATGAATTGATAAAGTAAAGTAGGGATTAATCCAACTAAGTTATCCAGGTGGAGACTCAACCTTTTCATACCTAATGAGATCTTATGAGTACACCATAAACCCTAGAATGATCCATTCCAATATAAGAGAGCTCAAGCTATGGTGTTACACTCAATTTAGTTGAGGCAACACTTGAAATTGAGAGAGAGAACTACCCATATATCCACATGATCACATTATCATTACTTAAGTAGAACTCTAAGTTATTATCTCAGGCATTCTTCTGGGATAGAAACTATTGAGGCAACCATAGCCATGTCCACCAAGGAATTACAAGAGAAGGACTATACCTAGTAGATCAAGTCAATACTTGATATAGGAGATGAGGACCATATTCCACTAATGCTACTTTAGGAAGCCAACCTATGATCAAAGTGGGTGTTGATCATAAAACCACTAAGAGCCTAGAATGAGTGTGATGGAAGGATTGTGTTAGAAGAGAGAGGTGAGTGAGTAGTGAGCTGATCATGACTAGTGCATGATCATGCTTCACCAATATGTCAGTATTAGATAAAACCCTATATGATAAATATATATCAACCCTCACATAAAATCATAGGGAGATCCCTAGTAAACCACTCTAGACCATTCTTCACATCATGAGTAGAGAAGTAATTTCTTTATACTAAGACCTTGTCTAGCCAAGCACACCTAGGTCAACCCTAGAACTATTCTAAAGATACAATCACATTATTGTGAGGAAGAGAAACCTAGTTAGCTTCACATGATAGCAAACCACCTATAGAACCCTATCTCCATATATCAACTTTAAATTGAGTATCACATGGGGATCACCAATAAACCCTAGTATTAATTTATACACTCAACTCCAGATAGTGTAATCAACCCTACACCACATTCCCATTTCACATATGCTTCAATTGGTAAGCATAGGAAAAACCCTAGTGTTAAACCTTACACCCAGTACCAAATAGTGATATATCACTACTATTCCTGGAGATCAACTCAAGTTGTGAGACCCACAATTAACCATCATCATGTTGTATTCACAAATGTCCATATTAAGCAAATGTATAACTCATGTGGAGAATAGTATATACCTTACGAATTTCCAAGTCAGGGGTTCAAGCAATCAAGAACAAGGACCCAGAAATAAACCTAAATCAACTTCCACTTCCACATAGGTGGCACATAAAATAATGGAACAAGATCACTCCTCAAATAAGATCCTAAGTACTAAATATTACCTTATTGATTATTACTTGCAATGAAATACTAAAGGAAACTCATTCCATCACTTGGTAAGAAAAATATACCTTATGAAGAATAATTTGAACACCTCAAAATTTAAAAGTACGATTCATATCCATAGGGAATATTTTCTTCTCATTCTCAATAGTGTTAATGATTATAAATAAATACTTTAACAAAGTATATTAAATAGATCACCAAAGCAATTATTACTTGAGATATTTTAATGGAATTAAACTAAGCATAGACCTGTAAAACCAAAACATATTCAAAGTGGAATACAAAAAAAAACACAAAATACAAAACAGAAAATAGAAACTAGAAAAGAGAAAGGAAAAATAGACTTACCAGATCTGAGCAGGCCGTCACAGCCCAGCAGAAGCCCACCAACGCCAGCCCAAGTATCACCTAGGAGAGCCCGTACCCCTTCATCCCAGATATTTTGGAGGAGGGACGAGGTCGTCGTCCACCTCTGTCCGGCCGACACCGCGGCGAGCTACGTCCCACGCCGCTGTTGTGGACCGTTTTGGACGTCGTTGACTAGCCCGTCGCCTCTACCTTATCCCTACGAGTCCGAAAACACCCTCACGCGCCATGATTCGTGCCCGGACCATGCTCGCCGACATCGCCATATCCCGGCCGTCTCTGACGACGTGCCGTCGCTACCGACATCGCCCCCGCCTATAAATAAGCGGAGGTGGTCACCAGAACCCTAGCTACCCCAAACTCCCCTCCATTCTCTTTGAATCCTTCTCTACCGCTAGATTTCGTCTGGAGACTGTCGCCGGCATCGGAGAAGAAGCCGACGATTTGAGCCATCCCAGCGACCGAGAGGAGGCCGAGGAGGTGCGCCTCGACGAGTACACCAATCTGGTGGAGCAGAGCGTCCAGGGGAGCTAGGAGGAGGGCTAATTTTAAAGTTCCCTTCCGCTCGGGTTCGCCGGAAAACTCGACCTTGCCGTCATCTCCAACCATCCCGGGCTTCGTCGAGCAGTTCATCAGCTTCAGGTTGATCTCGCGCGTCTTTAGGTTCTTAAATTACGTCATTTAATCAACCGTAGCTCAATCTAGCGATTTGGCCGGCGAGCGCCGCCACAGTAAGGTTCGTCGGAGTTCCTCCGGTGACCATTTCTTGGCGGCGAGACCACCATCATACTCAGCACGTCAACACGCGTCGAATGGAACCACCCGACCGTCCTCCCGTAGCCCAAATCGTCATCGTCGTCGTCCGCTGACCCGACGGTGGTTGACCGGCGAGATGACGTGGCTAGTGACCCCACCGTGACTTGGTCAAGCCCTCGTGGCAGCTGACCTGGCAGTAGACCCACTAGTCATTGACTGTGGGTAAGATCTGTCCGGGTGGAGTTAGTATTTTTAGTTTAATTCAAATTCTAGAAAATATCTAAAACTTTGCATGAATATATAAAATTCAAATTAGCTCAGAAAAATACAAATAAGATATCTAAATGTTCATAAAAATAAAATCTATCCAATAAAAATATAATATGAAATTTTTATTTTAAATAAAATTTAATTGTTTAACTATTATTAATTAAGCCTTTTCATTATTCTAAATTCAATTAAAATTCAATAATTAGGAAAATTTTCTAAAATAAATAAAAACCAGTAAGCAATTAAAGAAAACACTAAAAATAATTTTCTTTTATCATTATATTATTAAACCCTTATTAGAGGGATTTAAACCCTAAATGGTATTTATCCTAATTATTAATTTTCTATAAATAATAAAATTGCTAAGACCATTATTGTTTTGTTTCAAGGTTAATAATAAATGCAACTTTATAATAAAGTAGTAATTTAAGAACTACATTACAAATAGGAAACCCTAATTCCATGATTGAATGAAATTACAACTTTATCACTTCATGGGGAAACCCTAAAACCCTAGCTCCATTATTTCATGTGAACCCTAAATTTCTTATAAACCTAAATCTATGTTATAACATGTGATCATATTAATTCATTTTCAATCATAGAACCATAATAGCAACTAGATACTTGCCATGTCCCCATAAATTGTAGGAGCCCTATCACTAATAATATAGTATTCCATGTATGCATACCCATAAAACCTAGATGATCAAATAGGATCAACCAAATGTAAACCCTAATTCCTATTACCAAAACCAACATCCTTAATCCTCCTTATTTTGCATCACACCATTGTGATGAACTCTAATAGCAACTATGTCCAATAGTTTACATTACATTCTCATACTCCACTAAACCCTACAAATACTAAAGAGTTATGAACCATCCTATTCAGGAACCAACTATTTCTTATTTAGTGGATCCAATAGAAACCCTAGACATCCTCAACCTTAATTAAAATACTTCTTATTACTTAAGTAATATGTTCTTCAAAAGTTATTATTCTGAAGAAAATAAGAAGTAACCATTGATACGCGTAAAGCACACGCCCGTTGGGAACCCCAAGTGGAAGGTGTGATGCGTATAGCAGCAAGTTTCCCTCAGTAAGAAACTAAGGTTTATCGAACCAGTAGGAGTCAAGGATCACGTGAAGGTCGTTGGTGACGGAGTGTAGTGCGGCGCAACACCGGGGATTCCGGCGCCAACGTGGAACCTGCACAACACAATCAAAGTACTTTGCCCCAACGTAACGAGTGAGGTTGTCAATATCACCGGCTTGTCTGTAAACAAAGGATTAATTGTATAGTGTGGAAGATGATGTTTGTTTGCGAAGAACGAGTAAAGAACAATTGCGATAGATTGCATTTCAGATGTAAAGAATGGACCGGGGTCCACAGTTCACTAGTGGTGTCTCTCCCATAAGATAAATAGCATGTTGGGTGAACAAATTACAGTTGGGCAATTGATAAATAAAGAAGGCATAACAATGCACATACGTATATCATGATGAGTACTATGAGATTTAATCAGGGCATTACGACAAAGTACATAGACCGCTATCCAGACATGCATCTATGCCTAAAAAGTCCACCTTCGGGTTCTCATCCGAACCCCTTCCGGTATTAAGTTGCAAACAACGAGACAATTGCATTAAGTATGATGCGTAATGTAATCAACACAAATATCCTTAGACAAAGCATTGATGTTTTATCCCTAGTGGCAACAACACATCCACAACCTTAGAGGTTCTTGTCACTCCCAGATTCAATGGAGACATGAACCCACTATCGAGCATAAATACTCCCTCTTGGAGTTACAAGTATCAACTTGGCCGAGCCTCTACTAGCAACGGAGAGCATGCAAGAACATAAACAACATATATGATAGATTGATAATCAACTTGACATAGTATTCAATATTCATCGGATCCCAACAAACACAACATGTAGCATTACAAATAGATGATCTTGATCATGATAGGCAGCTCACAAGATCTAACATGATAGCACAATGAGGAGAAGACAACCATCTAGCTACTGCTATGGACCCATAGTCCAGGGGTGAACTACTCACACATCGATCCGGAGGCGATCATGGTGATGAAGAGACCTCAGGAGATGATTCCCCTCTCCGGCAGGGTGCGGAGGCGATCTCTCGAATCCCCAGAGATGGGATTGGCGGCGGCGGCGTCTCTGGAAGGTTTTCTGTATCGTGGTTCTCGGTACTGGGGGTTTCGCGACGAAGGCTTTAAGTAGGCGGAAGGGTAGGTTTAGGGGCGGCACGAGGGCCCCACACGCCAGGGCCGCGTGGCCAAGACCTGGGCCGCGCCGCCCTGTTGTGTCGTCGCCTCGTCGCCCCACTTCGTTTCCCTTTCGGTCTTCTGGAAGCTTCGTGGAAAAATAAGACCCTAGGCGTTGATTTCGTCCAATTCCGAGAATATTTCCTTTGTAGGATTTCTGAAACCAAAAATAGCAGAAAACGACAAGCGGCTCTTCGGCATCTCGTCAATAGGTTAGTGCCGGAAAATGCATAAATATGACATATAATGTGTATAAAACATGTGAGTATCATCATAAAAGTAGCATGGAACATAAGAAATTATAGATACGTTTGAGATGTTTCAACCATCAACCCTGCCTAATAGGACCTATAAACCCTAGCTAGCTATCACCAGTAAGATATACCAACCTTGATAGCAACCATTGATAATTACAAGCCCTAGTTGCGGATGAATCCAACCTTGTTGTGATCCATCTAATCCTTACTCCAGAAACTAATTAGAACCATAGTAAACCATAGAACGCCACAACCCTAATTATCATACTTATTCTTTATTAAAGGACATGTTCTTCAAAAGTTATTCTTTTGAAGTATATGATAAGTAATCATTAACCATATCCTATAATGCCAAAACTAACATTTGTTCTTTACATGTTAATATTATGCCAACTACCATTCTTTGTGTGCTAAACTGATTACTATGCTTTATTATATAATTTGTATATGATACCAAGTAAAACAAACCCTAATAAGAACCTTGTTTGTGGAATCACTCTAAAAGTGCCACACACCCTAAACAAATCACTCCAACTCACTAATCCTAAATCATCGGGGTTAGGTCACGCTTAGAACGATTGCATCTCATACTTATGCATTATAGCATATTTGCCAATCTTTTAAACATCGTCCTTACCGTAGCAGTTGTGTCTTGCGAGAACAACCGGAGGGGTGGGGAACCTTTAAGTCCCCACGGTAATGCGGTCTATGATGGGTTGAAACTATCGGCGAAGGTACCAGGTCGACAACCTGATAGTTGTCGAGGTCGGAAGTTATCCAAGGGATACAATGACCGGCGAGGACCCAAGGTCGGAATTGCAACAAAGGGTGGGTGTGCGAGGTCGCGGAGGAATACAATATTGGCTAGGACCTTATACCGGGCCTCACACCATGGAAGTGTGGACGGGAAAGATCGCCCGGTTGGCACCAAGGTTAAGATCTCTTATGGGTAAAGCAACACAACCCTGCAGAGTGTATAAAATCGTGACATGTTGACAAGGGATTAACTTATCAATGCCTATGTATTGTAGACTAGGGTTTTAGTCGGAAGTAGAGGGCAAGTAGATCTCGAAGGTTTCAGCCGAAAAGTACTCGACGATTATGAAAACTAGGGTTGCGTGAAACAATGAGTCGATCCTCTCTTTGTCCCTCAACTCCCCCTTATATAGGAGGCGGAGCCGAGGGATTCGTAATACACAAGTTACAGAGTCCGGGAGGGTTTCTAACCCGCCCCATAAAATTACAAGTCTATATTTCCTAATACAACTCTAACTTTCCTTGGTACTAATCTGGGCTTCCAAACTTCATAATCTTCGACTCGTGGGCCTTCAGTAAACCCCGGGTACCATCTTTGGCAGGCCCATTGGGGATGCCTATGTCAGTAGCCCCCGAGATTTTGCTTGAATCGAACAATTAAGAAAAATCTCCAACTTTATAATCATCCAATAACTCCGCCAAACTTATCACATATCTTTGGATACGCAATTATATATTGTACAGGGATAATGGTAGTTGGGGCTAGTTCATCTGACGGATCAGGTACTAGTTAACTGCTCTAGTGGCAATCCGCAAAAACCTACTTCAAGATCACGTCCCTGGACATGATCTCGGGATACTGGTGTTAACTCGACAAGTGCCGCTTAAGGTCTTACCATTTGTCGAGCCCCAGCCATATTTTATCGGGTACCTAACGCGTCCGTTAGGATTTTTCTTCGTATGTGTTGATACGGGAAAAAGTAGCAAACCGACGTCAGAGACGGTGCCACGCCGCTCAGAATGGATCTGGGGTCTTACCTTCGCAAAGTTTTGCGACATTCAGAGATTTGTTCGCAACTTAGGCGCTCTGAGAATATATTGTCGAGTGCTTTTTCGGCTGTTGGAATAGCACATTTTATTGAGTCAACGGATGACTTATCTTGTCTTCCCAATGGGAATATATGGAGAGTTATGTGTATAACTCGAAATATACTCATTAAACTTTTTTATAATTTCATCGGGCACGCGAACAGCGTTCCCGATGGGAGTAGCCCCCGAGGCTACAGCCAAGGACTTGTACTTGGTTGTAGGCTCAAAACTTTAATGCCTTATGTCGCTATATTGCTATTCTTTCTCGAGCTTTTATCTCTATCGGGTGCGCGACCAGCGCTCCCGATGGGAGTAGCCCCCGAGGCTATGAACAAATGCTTGCTTTTAATCATAGGCTCTCGCCATTTCTATTTTGTCATTCCCGAAATTTCTTTTTTCAAAAGTAGCCTTCGAGCATTTGATCAAAAACTTTGTATTTGATCAAAGGCTCTCGAGATAATCAATAGTCTTTTCCTGTCGCCAATTTCATTAATCTTCACAGCCGAGATTTTCTCTTGACAAGGTGACATCATTACTGACGATAGCCATGATCACTGTATCGAGAAGACGCGAGCACTGCTTTCTCTCTGTCTTGCGGGCCCAAAACCCTCATCAGTTTGACACATCGTGCAAGTGGGGGCACATGTCCTCCGCTTTTTCTGGCGGACGCACTGTAGCGCCTGTTCCGTTCCTTCATAGTCCAAATACACTTTTACCCCGTAGCCACGTGTACAACATCCATCTCAAAATTATTCGATCCAACGGTGCGCCGATTCGCCAATTCCCTATATAAAGTCTTCTTCTTCCTCCGTTCATCCTTTCACCTGCGCCGCACCTCTGCTCACATCTCCTTTGCTCCAATCTCCATTGCCTCCAACACAACTCCAGCGCTCGCATACTGCTCCACTTCTTCGCCGCCGTTGTTGATGCCGCCGCGGCCAAAACTTTCAAGGCACAGCACTCCCGAAGCAAAGATGGCAGCGCCAGATCCGGGGAACACGGAGTGGGAGAGATCCAAGATCTCCGCGCAGGACATTAACCTGCTGAAGAAGCTTGGAATAAGCAAGAAGACCGACGCTCTGCGCTTTCCCAGCGAGGAGAGCTACCCGACGCCTCCCATTGAGTATCGGGTTAGTTTTGTTGACCATCTTATCCGTGGTCTCTCTGCACCCATCCACGATTTTCTGCGTGGTTTGCTTTTTGTTTATGGGCTGCAACTTCACCATCTTACTCCTAACTCCATCCTCCACATCTCTATCTTCATCACTCTTTGCGAATCTTTCCTTGGAGTCCACCCTAACTGGGCTCTATGGAAACGCATCTTCCTCCTCCGCCGTAATGGCTCCCCCAACATCGCCTATAACATAGGTGGCGTTGTTATCTGCGTCCGCCCTGATGTCGAGTATTTCAACGTCAAATTTCCTTACTTGGTTCAAGGGTGGCGCAAAATATGGCTTTATGTGCACGAAGAAAGCTCCGACTCAGTGGAGTACAACATAGCTCCTTTCGATGGAAGTGCCATAATTCTTCGCCGCCGATCCTGGGACGCGGAAGCTACCGAAGAAGAAAAAACGGCGACAAAGGCACTGATGTTCCGTGTCCACGAGCTTCAAAACACCCGTGGCAAAGAATTTTCGGATATCCAGATCACAGCGTATTTCCTTAGGATTAGAGTGCAGCCCTTACAAGCTCGCAAAAATCCCCTTTGGATGTATGCTGGCGAAGAAGATGTCGACCGGCTCTCCAAAGACCTTTCTGTAAAGGACTTGGAGAAGCTTATCCAAAGAATTTCTTCGCTCAGCAAGAAATATGCTATTCCATCCTCTTGCCGCGTGAAGCCATATAGTGGCACCAACGCCCTCCCTGAGGTAAATTTTGTTTGACTATTATTTTTTCCTCTCGACGTTTTTAATATTTGTCGACTACTATTTTGCTGACATCCCTTGCGTAACTTCTTGTCGACATTCCTTGTCTTTGCAGAATCATCCAGTTCTAGCTTCTCCTCCTCCTCTTCCTGAAGGTGGAGAAGTCGAAGAACGGGCTATTGTCACCGACGACAACCAGGGTACTTCTCGCCCTGAGAGTGAAATCGCGGGTTCTCAAAAATCCGCGGCATCCTCTGAAAAAGAAGTTGAATCCGAGGCTACCGCATCGACACACTCTCCTCCCTCAGCTGCTTCTCCAAGGAACAGGAGAAAAAGGGACGAAGTTGCCGATTCCGGCACCTCCAAAGCCGGCGCACCTCCTGCCGAAGAAGTTGTTTCCGATGAAGAAATGACAACTTTCAACCCTTATGTAGATGCTCTTGTCAGCTCGTAAGTTCTTGTTGCTTTTTGTTGTTTGCTCCCGATATTTTGTCTATGTTGTTTTTTATATTTTCGCCTTATTTGTTGTAGTGGTGACGAGGATGAAAATCCACCTATTGACGCGACTGCTCGAACGAGTACGTCTCGTACTTTAGTTGTCTCCGAAGCTCAACCTGATGGGGATGAAACCTCGCCTCCTCATCAAGATACAGAGCACCCAACTCCAGTTGCGAGCCCCCGTGCCTCTTCACCAAAGAGAGCTAGGGTAGAGCCAGCCAAGGAGCCCACTCTGTTAATTGGTAGTTCGGCGACTCCTTCGATGGATGATGTAAGTTTTCCCTTCTTTTATGTTCTGAACACTGATACGTCTCCGACGTATCGATAATTTCTTATGTTCTATGCCATATTATTGATGATACCTACATGTTTTATGCACACTTTATGTCATATTCGTGCATTTTCTGGAACTAACCTATTAACAAGATGCCGAAGTGCCGATTCTGTTGTTTTCTGCTGTTTTTGGTTTCGAAATCCTAGTAACGAAATATTCTCGGAATTGGACGAAATCAAAGCCCGGGGGCCTATTTTTCCACGAAGCTTCCGGAAGTCCGAAGACGAGACGAAGAGGGGCCACGAGGGGGCCACACCCTAGGGCGGCGCGGCCCCCCTGGCCGCGCGGCCACGTGGTGTGGGGCCCTCGTGCCGCCTCTTGACCTACCCTTCCGCCTACTTAAAGCCTCCGTGACGAAACCCCGGTACCGAGAGCCACGATACGGAAAACCTTGCGAGACGCCGTCGCCGCCGATCCCATCTCGGGGGATCCGAGAGATCGCCTCCGGCACCCTGCCGGAGAGGGGAATCATCTCCCGGAGGACTCTACACCGCCATGGTCGCCTCCGGAGTGATGAGTGAGTAGTCTACCCCTGGACTATGGGTCCATAGCAGTAGCTAGATGGTTGTCTTCTCCTCATTGTGCTTCATTGTTGGATCTTGTGAGCTGCCTAACATGATCAAGATCATCTATATGTAATTCTATATGTTGTGTTTGTCGGGATCCGATGGATAGAGAATACTATGTCATGTTAATTATCAAGTTATTATACATGTGTTGTTTATGATCTTGCATGCTCTCCGTTTCTAGTAGAGGCTCGGCCAAGTTTTTACTTTTAACTCCAAGAGGGAGTACTTATGCTCGATAGTGGGTTCATGCACGCATTGACACCTGGGACGAGTGACGAGAAAGTTCTAAGGTTGTGTTGTCGTTGTTGCCACTAGGGATAAAACATTGGCGCTATGTCCAGAGGATGTAGTTGTTGATTACATTACGCACCATACTTAATGCAATTGTGCAGTTGTTAGCAACTTAATGCTTGGAGGGGTTCGGATGATAACCTGAAGGTGGACTTTTTAGGCATAGATGCGGTTGGATGGCGGTCTATGTACTTTGTCGTAATGCCCAATTAAATCTCACTATACTTATCATGTCATGTATGTGCATTGTTATGCCCTCTCTATTTGTCAATTGCCCGACTGTAATTTGTTCACCCAACATGCTTTTATCTTATGGGAGAGACACCTCTAGTGAGCTGTGGACCCCGGTCCATTCTTTAATACTGAAATACAAATCTGCTTGCAATACTTGTTTTACTATTTTCTCTCGCAAACAATCATCTTCCACACAATACGGTTAATCCTTTGTTACAGCAAGCCGGTGAGATTGACAACCTCACTTGTTTCGTTGGGGCAAAGTACTTTGGTTGTGTTGTGCGGGTTCCACGTTGGCGCCGGAATCTCCGGTGTTGCGCCGCACTACATCCCGCCGCCATCAACCTTCAACGTGCTTCTTGGCTCCTCCTGGTTCGATAAACCTTGGTTTCTTTCCGAGGGAAAACTTGCTGCTTCTGCGCATCATACCTTCCTCTTGGGGTTGCCCAACGAACGTGTGAAATACACGCCATCAAGCTCTTTTACGGCGCCGTTGCCGGGGAGATCAAGACACGCTGCAAGGGGAGTCTCCACTTCTCAATCTCTTTACTTTGTTTTTGTCTTGCTTTATTTTATTTACTACTTTGTTTGCTGCACTTATATCAAAACACAAAAAAATTAGTTGCTAGCTTTACTTTATTTACTGTCTTGTTTGCTATATCAAAAACACACAAAAAATTAGTTTACTTGCATTTACTTTATCTAGTTGCTTTATTTACTACCGCTAAAATGAGTAATCCCGAAGTTGAAGTTCGTTCATTTAAACAACAAGGGGGAGAATGTTTAAAAGATGCTTGGTATAGAATTAGTGATGCCCATAATAGGTGCACTAAGAAACACTCCACCACTATCCTACTCAGGAATTTTTATGTTGGTATCTCTAGCTGGAATAGATATGTTCTTGATTGTCTCGCGGGAGGTAACTTCCTAGGTGTTCCCGCTTTAGAAGCTAGTTGCATTATTGAGAGTTTATTTGGAACACCACCTGTTAATGAAACTAAAAGTGAAACCTCCCTTGAGGATGTTATGAAAAAATTGGAAACCATAGAGAAAAATTGTAGCGTTGAAACTAAATTGGAAATATTACTTGATAATACTGATAAACTTGATAAAATCCTAGGAGGAATTAATGAAAGAATTGCTACTCTAGAAACTTGTGCTATCCATGATAATCAAACCCATAGAATTGGTAAACTTGAAAAAGCTATGGGAAAATTGGGTTCAACTTTTTCTTCTCTTAAATTTAATGAGAAAGCTTATGTGGGTAAGGAGCAAAAATTCATGTATGTCTCTAAGGTGCCTAAACCAAAGAATTACTATAGGCCTAAAATCGATAAAACTCCCAACACCGCTGGTAATGATGTTGATGCTTCATCTCTCGATGTTACTTGAGTTACACTTTCTGCGACTAGCTGAAAGGCGTTAAAGAAAAGCGCTTATGGGAGACAACCCATGTTTTTACCTACAGTACTTTGTTTTATATTTGTGTCTTGGAAGTTGTCTACTACTGTAGCAACCTCTCCTTATCTTAGTTTTATGTTTTGTTGTGCCAAGTAAAGTCTTTGATAGAAAAGTAAGTACTAGATTTGGATTACTGCGCAGAAACAGATTTCTTTGCTGTCACGAATCTGGGTCTAATTCTCTCGTAGGTAACTCAGAAAATTATGCCAATTTACGTGAGTGATCCTCGGATATGTACGCAACTTTCATTCAATTTGAGCATTTTCGTTTGAGAAAGTCTGGTGGCCTAATAAAATCCATCTTTACGGACTGTTCTGTTTTGACAGATTCTGTCTTTTATTTCGCATTGCCTCTTTTGCTATGTTGGATAAATTTCTTTGATCCACTAATGTCCAGTAGCTTTATGCAATGTCCAGAAGTGTTAAGAATGATTGTGTCACCTCTGAACATGTGAATTTTTATTATGCACTAACCCTCTAATGAGTTGTTTCGAGTTTGGTGTGGAGGAAGTTTTCAAGGATCAAGAGAGGAGTATGATGCAATATGATTAAGGAGAGTGAAAGCTCTAAGCTTGGGGATGCCCGGTGGTTCACCCCTGCATATATTAAGAAGACTCAAGCGTCTAAGCTTGGGGATGCCCAAGGCATCCCCTTCTTCATCAACAACATTATCGAGTTCCTCCCCTGAAACTATATTTTTATTCGGCCACATCTTATGTACTTTTGCTTGGAGCGTCGGTTTGTTTTTGTTTTTGTTTTGTTTGAATAAAATGGATCCTAGCATTCACTTTATGGGAGAGAGACACGCTCCGCTGTTGCATATGGACAAATATGTCCTTAGGTTCTACTCATAGTATTCATGGCGAAGTTTCTCCTTCGTTAAATTGTTATATGGTTGGAATTGGAAAATTCTACATGTAGTAATTCTAAAATGTCTTGGATAATTTGATACTTGGCAATTGTTGTGCTCATGTTTAAGCTCTTGCATCATATACCTTGCACCCATTAATGAAGAAATACTTAGAGTTTGCTAATTTGGTTTGCATATTTGGTTTCTCTAGAGTCTAGATAACATCTAGTATTGAGTTTTGAACAACAAGGAAGACGGTATGGAGTCTTATAATGTTTACCATATGTCTTTTATGTGAGTTTTGCTGTACCGTTCATCCTTGTGTTTGTTTCAAATAGCCTTGCTAGCCTAAACCTTGTATCGAGAGGGAATACTTCTCATGCATCCAAAATACTTGAGCCAACCACTATGCCATTTGTGTCCACCATACCTACCTACTACATGGTATTTACCCGCCATTCCAAAGTAAATTGCTTGAGTGCTACCTTTAAAATTCCATCATTCACCTTTGCAATATATAGCTCATGGGAACAAATAGCTTAAAAACTATTGTAGTATTGAATATGTACTTATGCACTTTATCTCTTATTAAGTTGCTTGTTGAGCGGTAACCATGTTTCTGGGACGCCATCAACTATTCCTTGTTGGATATCATGTGAGTTGCTATGCATGTCCGTCTTGTCCGAAGCAAGAGAGATCTACCACCTTCATGGTTGGAGCATGCATATTGTTAGAGAAGAACTTTGGGCCGCTAACTAAAGCCATGATTCATGGTGGAAGTTTCGGTTTGGACACATATCCTCAATCTCATATGAGAATAATAATTGTTGCCACATGCTTATGCATAAAAGAGGAGTCCATTATCTGTTGTCCATGTTGTCCCGGTATGGATGTCTAAGTTGAGAATAATCAAAAGCGAGAAATCCAAAATGCGAGCTTTCTCCTTAGACCTTTGTACAGGCGGCATGGAGGTACCCCATTGTGACACTTGGTCAAAACATGTGCATTGCAAAGATCCGGTAGTCCAAGTTAATTAGGACAAGGTGCGGGCACTATTAGTATACTATGCATGAGACTTGCAACTTGTAAGATATAACTTTCATAACTCATATGCTTTATTACTACCGTTGACAAAATTGTTTCATGTTTTCAAAATAAAAGCTCTAGCACAAATATAGCAATCGATGCTTTCCTCTTTGAAGGACCATTCTCTTTACTTTTATGTTGAGTCAGTTCACCTATCTCTCTCCACCCCAAGAAGCAAACACTTGTGTGAACCGTGCATTGATTCCTACATACTTGCATATTGTACTTGTTATATCACTTTATGTTGACTATTATCCATGAGATATACATGTTACAAGTTGAAAGCAACCGCTGAAACTTAATCTTCCTTTGTGTTGCTTCAATACCTTTACTTTGATTTATTGCTTTATGAGTTAACTCTTATGCAAGACTTATTAATACTTGTCTTTAAGTACTATTCATGAAAAGTCTTTGCTTTATGATTCACTTGTTTACTCATGTCATCACCATTGTTTTGATCGCTGCATCCACTACATATGTTTACAAATAGTATGATCAAGGTTATGATGGCATATCACTTCAGAAATTATCTTTGTTATCGTTTTACCTCGCTCGGGACGAGCGAAACTAAGCTTGGGGATGCTTGATACGTCTCCGACGTATCGATAATTTCTTATGTTCTATGCCATATTATTGATGATACCTACATGTTTTATGCACACTTTATGTCATATTCGTGCATTTTCCGGAACTAACCTATTAACAAGATGCCGAAGTGCCGATTCTTTGTTTTCATGCTGTTTTTGGTTTCGGAAATCCTAGTAACGAAATATTCTCGGAATTGGACGAAATCAAAGCCCGGGGGCCTATTTTTCCACGAAGCTTCCGAAGTCCGAAGACGAGACGAAGAGGGGCCACGAGGGGGCCACACCCTAGGGCGGCGCGGCCCCCCTCTGGCCGCGCGGCCTCGTGGTGTGGGGCCCTCGTGCCGCCTCTTGACCTACCCTTCCGCCTACTTAAAGCCTCCGTGACGAAACCCCCGAGCACCGAGAGCCACGATACGGAAAACCTTACCGAGACGCCGTCGCCGCCGATCCCATCTCGGGGATCCAGGAGATCGCCTCCGGCACCCTGCCGGAGAGGGGAATCATCTCCCGGAGGACTCTACACCGCCATGGTCGCCTTCGGAGTGATGAGTGAGTAGTCTACCCCTGGACTATGGGTCCATAGCAGTAGCTAGATGGTTGTCTTCTCCTCATTGTGCTTCATTGTTGGATCTTGTGAGCTGCCTAACATGATCAAGATCATCTATATGTAATTCTATATGTTGTGTTTGTCGGGATCCGATGGATAGAGAATACTATGTCATGTTAATTATCAAGTTATTATACATGTGTTGTTTATGATCTTGCATGCTCTCCGTTTCTAGTAGAGGCTCTGGCCAAGTTTTTACTTTTAACTCCAAGAGGGAGTACTTATGCTCGATAGTGGGTTCATGCCTGCATTGACACCGGGACGAGTGACGAAAGTTCTAAGGTTGTGTTGTGCCTGTTGCCACTAGGGATAAAACATTGGCGCTATGTCCGAGGATGTAGTTGTTGATTACATTACGCACCATACTTAATGCAATTGTCCGTTGTTAGCAACTTAATACTGGAGGGGTTCGGATGATAACTCCGAAGGTGGACTTTTTAGGCATAGATGCGATTGGATGGCGGTCTATGTACTTTGTCGTAATGCCCAATTAAATCTCACTATACTTATCATGTCATGTATGTGCATTGTTATGCCCTCTCTATTTGTCAATTGCCCGACTGTAATTTGTTCACCCAACATGCTTTTATCTTATGGGAGAGACACCTCTAGTGAACTGTGGACCCCGGTCCATTCTTTAATACTGAAATACAAATCTGTCTGCAATACTTGTTTTACTATTTTCTCTCGCAAACAATCATCTTCCACACAATACGGTTAATCCTTTGTTACAGACAAGCCGGTGAGATTGACAACCTCACCGTTTCGTTGGGGCAAAGTACTTTGGTTGTGTTGTGCGGGTTCCACGTTGGCGCGGAATCTCCGGTGTTGCGCCGCACTACATCCCGCCGCCATCAACCTTCAACGTGCTTCTTGGCTCCTCCTGGTTCGATAAACCTTGGTTTCTTTCTGAGGGAAAACTTGCTGCTGTGCGCATCATACCTTCCTCTTGGGGTTGCCCAACGAACGTGTGAAATACACGCCATCAAACACTTCAATACTCCTGACTCTCCTGTGGTTTTTGCTTGTTGTTGTCGAACTTTCTCTTCCTATATTGATTTCTAATTTTCTTTTCAGCCTTTGATGAAGGAATTTATCCGTCTCGGTACCCAATTCATCGGGTACCGAGATCATGCTAAGAAGCTTGAAGGTACTATTTTCCTGCCTCTTCTGCTGAATAGACTCCCCTTCATTATTTTTGTCATGACCTTTTACTATCGTTTGGTTTGCCAGACACTCTTGCAGAAGCTAACAAACTTGCTGACGCTCTTGCTCTTAAGTTGGAGCAAAGCAAAAAAGCTCGCAAGAAAGCTGAATCAGATGCTGCCGCTGTCGAAGATCTTCGAAAAAGACTTCACGACGCGGAAACTTCTTTAAGCGAAAACATAGCTCAGCAGTCTGCTCGTGAAAAAGAAATCCTCACTCGCTTGGAGTCGCAGAGTCGACGTTTTGTTAGTAAGTACTCAGATCATTGCTATTTCTTCGGGTCATCATATTTTTCCTGGCGCGCTTTTTTGACAAGCTTCCTTTTGCTTATTTAGGGAAAACGCAGCAGGATTATGATCTAAAAAATCCTGAAGGTGATCACCTTCTCGACGCGCTCTCCCTTCTTGAGATTCATGGAGATGAAGCACGCCAAGGCCTTGCTGACGCTGGAACAGGTCTGTCGCGGCTTTTTCCCTATTTCTTCACGAAGAAAGAAGAACCCGATACTTTTGCTGCTCTCGCCAAGTACTTCAATTCTCAAGAAGATCTTGGGCTTAAGCTTCGACAAGAAGGCTTGAAGGTTTGTGTTGAAGGCACCATTGCCTTGGTTGCTGACAGCCAACAAGATGTTGACTGGGCGAAAGTTGGCGATGTGAAGGAGGTGGCAGTCTTTGATTAAGGCTGCCAAGCCAAACTCAAAGAAAATCCTCGCCTACCTCGGATGCACACCAACTCCCGCTCCTAGTTCATCGAAGCCGGAGGTCAAGTAGACCACCTTGTCTCTTTTTTTTTGTTTCTCTTTTGATGATGTCGCCATTGTAGCGTTGACGACAATTGCCCCATTAGTTCACTAAGAACCCTCCTTTTGTAATAGCCATGTAAATATTTGACCTTATTAATGAAAAGTCATGTTGCCGAGTTATTGATATCGAAATATTTCTCTCCAGTTGATTTTTGACAACTATACCATGGTGCCTCATTCCTCGGCTGCTTTGCCCGCTGCGTCTTGCTCGAAAAGATCCTCCGCTGTCGAGTTTATTGGAGGTTTTTCGAGTGCTGCGCAAAATGAAGGCTTGGACGAGCTCCGTCAACAGCTGTAGTTGATGAAAAAGCAAGCTCTCGTGATGATGGAACAATCTCGAAGATCATCGGACATGGAAAAACTTGCTGTTCAACAAGCTCGAGAAGCCATAGCATTGAAGGAGACTGCGGTTGCGGAAGCTACACAGGCTACCTCCCGAGAGAATTTTATGCTTGAGCCGATGATCGAAGCAAGCTCCGGAAATGGCAGGTATACTCATAAACCTTTCCCTTTCTTTTTCCCCGTGTCTACGTTTCTCGGTTCTAATCGGTGTATTGTCGCCAAATAGGTCCCTATTTGGACGCTGATGCCGAAGATCAACGAGTCGACACAAGATCAAATTTCCTTATTAATCCGGCACTGGAAAATTGCTCGCTTTTTTGGGCTACCCCTGAACGCACCCGACAAATCGTCAGATTTCAAGACCGCGCGTGCCAAATTCATGAGTTTCTTGAATTTTGCACCAAAACTCTGTCCATGGTTTACAATTCCATGTTTCCTCGGAATGTTCAGCCTAAAACCCTTCCTGAGCTTACGGAGAAATTTAAAGACTCGCACAAAATCCATGGTTTTGTAAGAGCTCAACTAGTAGCTGGTGCCAGGTTTGCCCTTATTATGCTTCAGATCTGTCACTCAAAACTTGATATGACCAAGGTGGTTGAAACTGTTCATACCAAGCTGAGGCGACGGCGAAGAGGTGTCGATAAAATTGATGCAATAGTTACACCAGTGGCCGAAGAGATAATTGGCGACCTTCTCCGAATGGATGCCGACTTTTTTGCAGATGGCCATTATGTTGATTTTCTATGTGCCTCTGTCGAAGAAGATAGAGTAAATATTGACGACCTGTTAGGTCACGACTGAATTTATTTCTTCGGTGGGTAGCTTATGGATGAAACTATAACTTGCTGTATGTATATTGTAAAACAGATATATATTTTTCTTTTCCTTAGCCCCCGAGTGTTTCGGTGGCTAATTTCTTTATTGTGTTTGCGAGGTTAAACCAAAGCAAGTAAATTTTATTGAGTATATTGTATTTGCGGGTATGAGCCCTGAGCCTGTTGAAGAAAAATATGTGTATCTCGAATATCTTTATTATATTGCAGCACCGCGAGCCCGCCTCATTAAAAACCTTCCAGCCCCACTCGGTGCCCTGAAAGGAAAAGAGTGCGTCTGAAAACTCGCGGGCGTTTCAGTACATTGTATGTTTACAAGGACAACTATATTTCGCCTCTAGGCGTAGAAACGCCTGAGTTGCGCCACGTTCCAAGGATTTGGCTCTGCGACTCCTGTCTTCTTGTCCTTTATCATGTATGCTCCTCCTTCGATTACTTCTGTGACGACGTAAGGACCAAGCCACGGCGACTCGAGTTTTTCATGGCTTTTTTGTGTAAGCCGAAGAACTAAATCGCCTACCTGAAAGGATCTTTGCCGCAATCGTCGACTGTGGTAGTTTTTCAGATCTTGCTGGTACTTAGTGACCCGTGATAACACTTCGTCTCGAGCTTCGTCGAGTGCATTGACATCATCCTCCAGTGCTTTTCTTGAAGTTTCTTCGTCATATTCCGTTACTCTTGGAGAATCATGCTCTATTTCTATTGGCAGGACTGCCTCAGCTCCATGGACCAGAAAAACGGAGTTTCCTGTGTCGCTGTATTTGGCGTTGTCCGAATACTCCATAACACACTGGGCAACTCCTCTGGCCAAGTGTGTCGAGCTTTTTCCAATGGTGCTAGCAGGCGCTTCTTGATACCATTGCAGATAATACCATTGGCTTTCTCGACCTGACCATTGGTCTGCGGGTGCGCAACTGATGCAAAGTGTAGTTTGATGCCTACCTCTGCACGATATGCCTTGAATTCCTTGGATGTGAAATTACTACCATTGTCCGTGACGATGCTATGAGGTACTCCAAACCGAAAGACGATACTTTTCACAAATTTGATTGCAGATGCTCCGTCTGGTGAATTTATCGGCTTTGCTTCTATCCACTTTGTGAATTTGTCGACAGCGACGAGCATGTACTCGTATCCTCCTGGCGAAGCTTTATGTAATTTTCCCACCATATCGAGACTTCACTGAGCAAAGGGCCAAGACAACGGTATTGGCATCAATTCTGCTGCCGGAGAGTGAGGTTTTGCGGCAAATCTCTGGCACGCGTCGCAAGTACGAACTATGTCTTTCGCATCGTCGATTGCTGTTAACCAATAAAATCCTGCTCTGAAAACCTTGGCTGCTATAGCTCAGCTGCTTGCATGATGACCACATATTCCTTCATGTACATCTTTCAGAATTAGCCTTCCTTCTTCGGGTGTGACGCACCTTTGTAACACTCCCGAAATATTTCGTTTGTATAACTCCCCTTTGACCACAGTAAAGGCTTTAGAACGTCTGATAACTCGCCTTGCTTCAACTGGATCCTCGGGTAGTTCCTTTCTCGAAATATATGCTATGTACGTCTGCATCCATGGAATCTGTATCATCATTATTACCTCAGGTTCATCCTCTTCTCCCGATGGTATTTCTTTAGCCCCCGAGGATTTCTCTTCCTTCTCCTTCTTCTGCTGTTTCTTCGCCTTAGTTGATCTCTCAGATATCTCTTCCCAGAACACACCGGGTGGTATTGCGAGACATTGCGACCCAATGTTTGCAAGAACATCGGCTTCATCATTGCTTAGCCTGCTGATGTGATTTACCTCGCACCCGTCAAACAGCTTCTCGAGCTCGTTATACACCTCCTTGTATGCTATCATACTATCATTGACTGCGTCGCATTGATTCATGACTTCTTGAGCCACCAATTGCGAATCGCCAAAGATTTTTAATCGAGTGGCGCCACAAGCCTTTGCCATCTTCATCCCATGTATCAGAGCTTCGTATTCTGCCTCGTTGTTAGACGCGTTTGGAAACGTCATCCGTAAGACATACTTCAACTTGCCGCCTTGTGGTGATATCAGTATCACGCCAGCTCCAGCCCCCTCCAATCTCTTGGACCCGTCGAAGTTCATAGTACAGGTTCTCGATAAATCCGGGGGTCCCGTATTTTGCAACTCCATCCACTCTGCAATAAAATCTGGTAATATTTGCGACTTTATTGCCTTTCTTTTTTCATATGTGATGTCCCGAGGGGAAAGCTCTATTCCCCAAGGGAGACACGACCCGTAGCCTCTGGATTGTTCAATATATTGGATAAAGGCGCCTCATTAACCACTATTATCGGATGCGCCAAAAAATAGTGTCGCAGTTTTCTTGCTGTTGTAAACACCCCATATGCTAGCTTCTGGTACTGCGGGTACCGTTGTTTGGAAGGCGATAAAACTTCGCTGACGAAATATACCGGCCGTTGCACTCCATGGAGTTTTCCTTCTTCTTCTCTTTCAACCACAAGCACTGTGCTAACCACCTGAGGCGTGGCTGCGATATATAACAGGAGAGGTTCCTTCTCATTGGGCGCCACCAAAATTGGTGGTGTCGAGATTGTGCGCTTGAGATCCTCGAAAGCTCTGTCCGCTTCTTCGTTCCATTGAAACTTCTCTCCTTGCTTGATCAACGCGTAGAACGGCAGTGCCTTTTCTCCTAGCCTGGCGATGAATCTGCTCAAAGCTGCGACTCGCCCAGTCAATTGTTGTATTTCCTTCAACTTTGTTGGCTTCCTCATTGTTACGATGGCTTGGATATTCTCTGGATTGGCCTCGATCCCTCTTGCTGAAACTAGGAACCCGAGAAGTTCTCCCGCAGGAACACCAAAAGAGCACTTTGTCGGGTTCAGCTTAAGGCAGAACTTGTCAAGGTTGTCGACAGTTTCCTTTAAATCCTCGATCAAAGTTGACCCCTTCTTTGTTGTTATGACGACATCGTCAATATATACTTGTACGTTTTTACCAATCTGTGTTGCAAGACACTTCGCATCATCCGTCGATATGTTGCTCCCGCGTTTTTCGGACCAAAGGCATTGTTCTATAGCAGAACACGCCATAGGTGTTATAAAAGCTGTTTTGACCTCGTCGTCTTCTTTTAGTCTGATCTGGTTATAACCAGAATATGCGTCCAAGAAGGAAAGACATTCACATCCTGCCGTGGAGTCGATAATTTGATCGATCCTCGGGAGGGGAAAGTGATCCTTTGGACAATGTTTATTGAGACACGTGAAGTCGAAGCACATGCGAAGGACTTTCCTGTTTTTCTTCGGGACCAGTACTGGGTTAGATACCCATGTGGCCTCCGTATGCAGCTCGTTGATGAAGCCAGCCTCTCTTAGTCGATTGATTTCTGACAACATAAGTTTGCGGTTTGGTTCCGAAAAACGCCGCAAGGGTTGTTTGATTGGTTTCGTCACTGGATCCAAATTAAGGTGGTGCTTGGCAAGTTCGCTGGGTACTCATGGCATGTCAGCTGGACACCATGTGAAGATTTCCCAGCGCTCACGGAGGAACTCGACGAGCGCGCTTTCCTATGCGAGATCCATGTTTGTTGCAATGGATGTCGTTTTCTTGGGATCTGTCGGATGAATCGGACTTCCTTGGAATCCTTAGTAGTGTCGAAAGTTGGTTCCCTGAGTGGCCTTCCTGTATCTGGCAACACATCATAATCATTTGTTAGCCTTGACGCCATGTATTCCGCCTGCATCCCGAAAGTCTCGGACAGTCGATGAAAATCTTTGTCGCATTTATCGGCTAGCGCAAAACTGCCTTTTACTGTAATTGGTCCCTTAGGTCTAGGTAACCTCCACAACAGGTACGTGTAGTGCGGTACCGCCATAAACCTGGCATATGCTGGTCGTCCCAACAAGGCGTGATATTGTGACGGGGAATCCACGACTTCGAACTCCAGCCTTTCTATCCTGTAATTTTCTCGGGTTCCAAACTGAACGTCGAGATTGATCTTCCCCGGCGGATAACTTGGCTTATCTGGCGTGATACAATGGAAACGTGTGTCGGTTGGTTTTAGGTTTGCTAGGGATATGTTCATCTTCCTTAGTGTATCTGCATACATAAGGTTTAGACTGCTGCCTCCATCTATGAATACTCGAGATACGTCGAACCCTGCGATCACCGCTGGTAAGATAAGTGCTGATTGCCCTGGTGGAGGAACTTGCTGCGGGTGATCCGCTATTGTGAAGCCGATGTCCTGTCCCGACCAATTTAGGTACTCAATCGTTGGTGGAGGCATCTTCTCTGCCATGAACACTTGACGCGAGATTACTTTCTGGGCCCTGTTGGATGGCCTAGCTTTCTGGATCATCGAGACCGCGCCGTTGGCGTTGGGGTCGATATATGGAGGTGGTTGTGGTGCTGCCGCTATTCTGAGCTGATGTCGATTTTCGTCCGTAATTGCGGGAGGAGGTGGAAGGTGGATCTCACTCCTTGGCCCTTGGGGGTTTCTATTCATTGCTTGAGCATTAGCTTGCCCTGCAAATCTCAACATCGCTTGAAAATTTCGACAGTCCTTCTGCAGATGTCCTGACTGTCTCTTCCCGTTATTGTCAAGATAAAAATGCATCTGACACGGTCCATTCATCATATCCTCGGGAGATACATATGGTCTCTGGAACCTTGGCCCACTATTCTGTCTATTGTTACGGGAATCATCTCTGTTGTCGCCTCGCTGCTTGCTACTCCTTTGATAATCATCTCGACTGTTTCCTCCAGTATTTCCTCGGAAACCAGCCGATATTTGGCCAGGAGCGTCATAACTCGAAAACTGCCGAGGGAATCGTCGTCTATTTTGGAAGTTCCGACTGCGGTCCTCCTCTGGTGACCTATGTCGCTTATTGTGAACAACATCTTCTCCATCTGCCCATCTGTTTGTTATCTCCATTAATGCTGATACTGTCCTTGGGTTTGTTCTCCCCATGTCTTTGACAAAATCTCCTCGTCGGATTCCTGCCACGAACGCATCTATTGCTCTCTCGTCAGATATGTTCTCTGCCGAGTTTTTAATGATGTTCCACCTCTGGATGTACTTTCTCATTGATTCATCATGCTTTTGTCTACACGACCTCAACTCTTCTAGTGATGCGGGTTTTTTGCAAGTTGATCGGAAATTCTTGACGAATACATCCTCAAAACTGTCCCAGCTGTCGATGGAACCTGGAGGAAGCTTCTTTATCCAAGATCGTGCGGCTCCGCTCAGGCTTACTTGAATGCTCTGCATGGATGTTGCTCTGGTTCCACCTATCAGCTTCACCGTCTCGAGATAATCAACTAGCCAATCCTCGGGATCTTGCAGGCCATCGAATTTTTTGAAATTATCGGGTAATTTAAACCCTGAAGGAACTCGAGTTTTCCTGACCCTCCTTGTAAAGAACGGTAACCCACACATATCCTCTTCATCTATTTTTGGGGAATGCCGATGGTCCCTTCTATTTTGTCGTGCTCTGTCTACCCGTGCTTGAGTTGCTGTGTCTCGAGCTCCACTTGTTCTCTCGGGACCTAGTGCTGCTGCAGTAGGTCGTGGACTATTTTGCCTTGCTGATCCTTCGGGAGGCGAATTTATAAACGCCGTTCCCATGGCTCCAACTCCTGCCATGGCCATATTGTATAATGCTTCTCTTGGATCTCCGGGAGGTGGCTTGGACGCTGATACGTCTCCGACGTATCGATAATTTCTTATGTTCTATGCCATATTATTGATGATACCTACATGTTTTATGCACACTTTATGTCATATTCGTGCATTTTCTGGAACTAACCTATTAACAAGATGCCGAAGTGCCGGTTCTCGTTTTCTCGCTTGTTTTTGGTTTCGTAAATCCTAGTAACAAAATATTCTCGGAATTGGACGAAACGAAGACCCGAGGGCCTATTTCGCCACGAACCTTCCGGAAGACCGAAGAGCATACGAAGTGGGGCCACGAGGTGGCCGCGACCACATGGCGGCGCGGCCAAGGGGGCCCGCGCCGCCCGTGGTGTGGGCCCCTCGTCGGCCCCCGACTCCGCCCTTCCGCCTACTTAAAGCCTCCATCGCGAAACCCACGAAACAAAAAACCACGATACGGAAAACCTTCCGAGACGCCGCCGCCGCCGATCCCATCTCGGGGGATTCAGGAGATCTCCTCCGGCACCCTGCCGGAGAGGGGATTCATCTCCCGGAGGACTCTACACCGCCATGGTCGCCTCCGGAGTGATGAGTGAGTAGTTCACCCCTGGACTATGGGTCCATAGCAGTAGCTAGATGGTTGTCTTCTCCTCATTGTGCTTCATTGTTGGATCTTGTGAGCTGCCTAACATGATCAAGATCATCTATCCGTAATACTCTCTGTTGTGTTTGTCGGGATCCGATGGATAGAGAATACCATGTTATGTTAATTATCAAGTTATTACATATGTGTTGTCTATGCTCTTGCATGCTCTCCGTTACTAGTAGAGGCTCGGCCAAGTTTTTGCTTTTAACTCCAAGAGGGAGTATTTATGCTCGATAGTGGGTTCATGCCTCGCATTAACACCGGGACGAGTGACGGAAAGTTCTAAGGTTGTGTTGTGCTTGTTGCCACTAGGGATAAAACATTGGCGCTATGTCTGAGGATGTAGTTGTTGATTACATTACGCACCATACTTAATGCAATTGTACGTTGCTTTGCAACTTAATGCTGGAAGGGGTTCGGACGATAACACGAAGGTGGACTTTTTAGGCATAGATGCAGTTGGATGGCGGTCTATGTACTTTGTCGTAATGCCCAATTAAATCTCACTATACTTATCATGCCATGTATGTGCATTGTTATGCCCTCTCTATTTGTCAATTGCCCGACTGTAATTTGTTCACCCAACATGCTTTTATCTTATGGGAGAGACACCTCTAGTGAGCTGTGGACCCCGGTCCATTCTTTTATACTGAAATACAAATCTGCTGCAATACTTGTTCTTTACTGTTTTCTTGCAAACAATCATCTTCCACACAATACGGTTAACCCTTTGTTAGAGCAAGCCGGTGAGATTGACAACCTCACTGTTTCGTTGGGGCAAAGTACTTTGGTTGTGTTGTGCAGGTTCCACGTTGGCGCCGGAATCTCTGGTGTTGCGCCGCACTACATCCCGCCGCCATCAACCTTCAACGTGCTTCTTGACTCCTACTGGTTCGATTAAACCTTGGTTTCTTATTGAGGGAAACTTGCCGCTTTGCGCATCACACCTTCCTCTTGGGGTTCCCAACGGACGTGTCAACTACACGCATCAAGCAAATTTTCGGCGCCGTTGCCGGGGAGATCAAGACACGCTGCAAGGGGAGTCTCCACTTCTCAATCTCTTTACTTTGTTTTTGTCTTGCTTTATTTTATTTACTACTTTGTTTGCTGCATTATATCAAAACACAAAAAAATTAGTTGCTAGCTTTACTTTATTTATTGTCTTGCACTCTATATCAAAAACACAAAAAAATTAGTTACTTGTTTTACTTTACTTAATATCATGCATGTTTTTATTTCACTAGTTAAGCATAATGGAAAACAACAAAAATATGAGAGATCTTTATGAACTTTATCTTGAATTAGGACATGATGTGTTTGAAGAGAGAATTAAAAAACCCATGGAACTTTATATGCATGCTAATGGGAATGTTATTACTATGGATGCTTTGAACACCATTGTTGCTAATGCTATGGAAAATTCTAAGCTTGGGAAGCTAGCTCGATGAGCATAATCTTTTTAGTCCCCCAAGCATTGAGGAGAAAATTTTCTTTTATGATTACAATATGCCTCCTATATATGATGATAGCCACTTTGTTGAATTTGCTCCCACTACAACTAATAAAATTGATTATGCTTACGTGGAGAGTAATAATTTTATGCATGAGACTCATGATAAGAATGCTTTATGTGATAGTTACATTGTTGAGTTTGCTCATGATGCTACTGAAAATTATTATGAGAGAGGAAAATATGGTTGTAGAAATTTTCATGTTACTAAAACACCTCTCTATGTGCTAAAATTTTTGAAGCTACACTTGTTTTATCTTCCTATGCTTGTTACTTTGCTCTTCATGAACTTGTTTATTTACAAGATTCCTATGCATAGGAAGCATTTTACACTTAAATGTGTTTTGAATTTTCCTCTTGATGCTCTCTTTTGCTTCAAATACTATTTCTTGCGAGTGCATCATTAAAACTGCTTGAGCCCATCTTAATGGCTATAAAGAAAGAACTTCTTGGGAGATAACCCATGTGTTATTTTGCTACAGTACTTGGTTTTTATTTTGAGTCTTGGAAGTTGTTTACTACTGTAGCAACCTCTCCTTATCTTAGTTTTGAGTTTTGTTGTGCCAAGTAAAGTCTTTGATAGTAAAGTAAGTACTAGATTTGGATTACTGCACGTAGTTCAGATTTCTTTCTTGTCACGAATCTGGGTCTATCTCCCTGTAGGTAGCTCAGAAAATTAAGCCAATTTACATGCATGATCCTCAGATATGTACGCAACTTTCATTCGATTTGAGCATTTTCATTTGAGCAAGTCTGGTGGCCTAATAAAATCCATCTTTACGGACTGTTCTGTTTTGACAGATTCTGCCTTTTATTTTGCATTGCCTCTTTTGCTATGTTGGATGAATTTCTTTGATCCATTAATGTGCAGTAGCTTTATGCAATGTCCAGAAGTGTTAAGAATGATTGTGTCACCTCTGAACATGTGAATTTTTATTATGCACTAACCCTCTAATGAGTTGTTTCGAGTTTGGTGTGGAGGAAGTTTTCAAGGATCAAGAGAGGAGTATGATGCAATATGATCAAGGAGAGTGAAAGCTCTAAGCTTGGGGATGCCCCGGTGGTTCACCCCTGCATATTCTAAGAATACTCAAGCGTCTAAGCTTGGGGATGCCCAAGGCATCCCCTTCTTCATCGACAACATTATCGAGTTCCTCCCACGAAACTATATTTTTATTCCGTCACATCTTATGTACTTTGCTTGGAGCGTCGGTTTGTTTTTGTTTTTTTGTTTTGTTTGAATAAAATGGATCCTAGCATTCACTTTATGGGAGAGAGACACGCTCCGCTGTAGCATATGGACAAATATGTCCTTAGGCTCTACTCATAGTATTCATGGCGAAGTTTCTTCTTCGTTAAATTGTTATATGGTTGGAATTGGAAAATGCTACATGTAGTAACTCTAAAATGTCTTGGATAATTTGATACTTGGCAATTGTTGTGCTCATGTTTAAGCTCTTGCATCATATACTTTGCACCCATTAATGAAGAAATACTTAGAGCTTGCTAATTTGGTTTGCATATTTGGTTTCTCTAGAGTCTAGATAACATCTAGTATTGAGTTTTGAACAACAAGGAAGACGGTATGGAGTCTTATAATGTTTACAATATGTCTTTTATGTGAGTTTTGCTGTACCGTTCATCCTTGTGTTTGTTTCAAATAACCTTGCTAGCCTAAACCTTGTATCGAGAGGGAATACTTCTCATGCATCCAAAATACTTGAGCCAACCACTATGCCATTTGTGTCCACCATACCTACCTACTACATGGTATTTATCCGCCATTCCAAAGTAAATTGCTTGAGTGCTACCTTTAAAATTCCATCATTCACCTTTGCAATATATAGCTCATGGGACAAATAGCTTAAAAACTATTGTGGTATTGAATATGTACTTATGCACTTTATCTCTTATTAAGTTGCTTGTTGTGCGATAACCATGTTTCTGAGGACGCCATCAACTATTCTTTGTTGGATATCATGTGAGTTGCTATGCATGTCCGTCTTGTCTGAAGTAAGAGAGATCTACCACCTTTATGGTTGGAGCATGCATATTGTTAGAGAAGAACTTTGGGCCGCTAACTAAAGCCATGATTCATGGTGGAAGTTTCAGTTTTGGACACATATCCTCAATCTCATATGAGAATAATAATTGTTGCCACATGCTTATGCATTAAAGAGGAGTCCATTATCTGTTGTCCATGTTGTCCCGGTATGGATGTCTAAGTTGAGAATAATCAAAAGCGAGAAATCCAAAATGCGAGCTTTCTCCTTAGACCTTTGTACGGGCGGCATGGAAGTACCCCATTGTGACACTTGGTTAAAACATGTGCATTGCAAAGATCCAGGTAGTCCAAGCTAATTAGGACAAGGTGCGGGCACTATTAGTATACTATGCATGAGACTTGCAACTTGTAAGATATAATTTACATAACTCATATGCTTTATTACTACCGTTGACAAAATTGTTTCATGTTTTCAAAATAAAAGCTCTAGCACAAATATAGCAATCGATGCTTTCCTCTTTGAAGGACCATTCTTTTACTTTTATGTTGAGTCGGTTCACCTATCTCTCTCCACCTCAAGAAGCAAACACTTGTGTGAGCTGTGCATTGATTCCTACATACTTGCATATTGTACTTGTTATATTACTCTATGTTGACAATTATCCATGAGATATACATGTTACAAGTTGAAAGCAACCGCTGAAACTTAATCTTCCTTTGTGTTGCTTCAATACCTTTACTTTGATTTATTGCTTTATGAGTTAACTCTTATGCAAGACTTATTAATACTTGTCTTGAAGTACTATTCATGAAAAGTCTTTGCTTTATGATTCACTTGTTTACTCATGTCATTACCATTGTTTTGATCGCTGCATTCACTACATATGTTTACAAATAGTATGATCAAGGTTATGATGGCATGTCACTTCAGAAATTATCTTTGTTATCGTTTTACCTGCTCGGGACGAGCAGGAACTAAGCTTGGGGATGCTTGATACGTCTCCGACGTATCGATAATTTCTTATGTTCTATGCCATATTATTGATGATACCTACATGTTTTATGCACACTTTATGTCATATTCGTGCATTTTACGGAACTAACCTATTAACAAGATGCCGAAGTGCCGGTTCTCGTTTTACTGTTGTTTTTGGTTTCAGAAATCCTAGTAACGAAATATTCTCGGAATTGGACGAAATCAACGACCCGGGGGCCTATTTTGCCACGAAGCTTCCGAGAAGACCGAAGAGCATACGAAGTGGGGCCACGAGGTGGCCGACACCACATGGCGGCGCGGCCCAGGGGGGCCCGCGCCGCCCTGTGGTGTGGGCCCCTCGTCGAGCCCTCCGACTCCGCCCTTCCGCCTACTTAAAGCCTCCGTCGCGAAACCCCGGTACAGAAAAACCACGATACGGAAAACCTTCCGAGACGCCGATGGCGTGTATTTCACACGTTCGTTGGGCAACCCCAAGAGGAAGGTATGATGCGCACGGCGGCAAGTTTTCCCTCGAGAAAGAAACCAAGGTTTATCGAACCGAGGAGGAGCCAGAGAGAGAGAGAGAGAGAGAGAGAGAGAATTAGCATTTGGGCAGTGTTCTGCATGTTCTGCTTCTGCAGTGTTCTGTTCTGCAGTTTGAGTTTGAGTTTGAGTTTGAGTTTGAGTTTGAGCTTCTGGTTTGAGTTGGTTTGGTTTGAGTTTGAGCTTCTGGAGGGTTTGAGTTTGAGCTTCTGCAGTTTGAGCTTCTGGAGGGGGGGGTTTGTTTCTGGTTTGAGTTTTCTGTTTGAAGAA
>NC_061511.1:174165027-174180413 GCF_022539505.1 Lolium rigidum | reverse complement strand
GATGGTTGTCTTCTCCTCATTGTGCTATCATGTTAGATCTTGTGAGCTGCCTATCATGATCAAGATCATCTATTTTGTAATGCTACATGTTGTGTTTGTTGGGATCCGATGAATATGGAATACTATGTCAAGTTGATTATCAATCTATCATATATATATATATGTGTTGTTTATGTTCTTGCATGCTCTCCGTTGCTAGTAGAGGCTCTGGCCAAGTTGATACTTGTAACTCCAAGAGGGAGTATTGATACGTCTCCAACGTATCGATAATTTCTTGTGTTCCATGCCACATTATTGATGTTATCTACATGTTTTATGCACACTTTATGTCATATTCGTGCATTTTCTGGAACTAACCTATTAACAAGATGCCGAAGTGCCGATTCTTGTTTTCTGCTGTTTTTGGTTTCGAAATCCTAGTAAAGAAATATTCTCGGAATTGGACGAAATAAAAGCCCGAGGGCCTATTTTCTCACGAAGCTTCCGGAAGTCCGAAGACGAAACGAAGTGGGGCCACGGGGAGCCAAACCCTAGGGCGGCGCGGCCCCCCTTGGCCGCGCCGCCTGTCATCCGGGGCCCCTGTGCCCCTCTCGACTTGCCCTTCCGCCTACTTAAAGCCTCCGTGACGAAACTCCCGATGCCGAGAGCCACGATACGGAAAACCTTACGAGACGCCGTCGCCGCCGATCCCATCTCGGGGGATCCCGGAGATCGCCTCCGGCACCCTGCCGGAGAGGGGAATCATCTCCGGGAGGACTCTACACCGCCATGGTCGCCTCCGGAGTGATGAGTGAGTAGTCTACCCCTGGACTATGGGTCCATAGCAGTAGCTAGATGGTTGTCTTCTCCCCATTGTGCTATCATTGTCGGATCTTGTGAGCTGCCTATCATGATCAAGATCATCTATATGTAATTCTATATGTTGCGTTTGTTGGGATCCGATGAATAGAGAATACTTGTTATGTTGATTATCAAAGTTATGCTTATGTGTTATTTATGATCTTGCATGCTCTCCGTTACTAGTAGATGCTATGGCCAAGTAGATGCTTTTAACTCCAAGAGGGAGTACTTATGCTCGATAGTGGGTTCATGCCTGCATTGACACATGGGACGAGTGACGAAAGTTCTAAGGTTGTGTTGTGCTTGTTGCCACTAGGGATAAAACATTAGTGCTATGTTCAAGGATGTAGTCACTAGTTACATTACGCACCATACTTAATGCAATTGTACGTTGCTTTGCAACTTAATACTTGGAGGGGTTCGGATGATAACTCTGAAGGTGGACTTTTTAGGCATAGATGCGGTTGGATGGCGGTCTATGTACTTTGTCGTAATGCCCAATTAAATCTCACTATACTCATCATGATATGTATGTGCATTGTCATGCTCTCTTTATTTGTCAATTGCCCAAGCTGTAATTTGTTCACCCAACATGCTTGTTCGTCTTATGGGAGAGACACCTCTAGTGAGCTGTGGACCCCGGTCCAATTCTCTTTACTTGAAATACAATCTCTTGCAATACTTGTTTTTTACTGTTTTCTCTGCAAACAATCATCTTCCACACAATACGGTTAATCCTTTGTTACGACAAGCCGGTGAGATTGACAACCTCACTGTTTCGTTGGGGCAAAGTACTTTGGTTGTGTTGTGCGGGTTCCACGTTGGCGCCGGAATCTCCGGTGTTGCGCCGCACTACATCCCGCCGCCATCAACCTTCAACGTGCTTCTTGGCTCCTCCTGGTTCGATAAACCTTGGTTTCTTTCCGAGGGAAAACTTGCTGCTGTGCTCATCATACCTTCCTCTTGGGGTTGCCCAACGAACGTGTGAAATACACGCCATCAAGCATATTTTACGGCGCCGTTGCCGGGGAGATCAAGACACGCTGCAAGGGAGTCTCCACTTCTCAATCTCTTTACTTTGTTTTTGTCTTGCTTTATTTTATTTACTACTTTGTTTGCTGCACTAAATCAAAATACAAAAAAATTAGTTGCTAGTTTTACTTTATTTGCTATCTTGTTTGCTATATCGAAAACACAAAAAAATTAGTTTACTTGCATTTACTTTATCTAGTTTGCTTTATTTACTATTGCTAAAATGGCTACCCCTGAAAATACTAAGTTGTGTGACTTCACAACCACAAATAATAATGATTTCTTATGCACACCTATTGCTCCACCTGCTACTACAGCAGAATTCTTTGAAATTAAACCTGCTTTCTTGAATCTTGTTATGAAAGATCAATTTTACGGAATTAGTTACGATGATGTCTGCTGCCCATCTTAATAATTTTGTTGAACTATGCGAAATGCAAAAATATAAAGATGTAGATGGTGATATTATTAAACTAAAATTGTTCCCTTTCTCATTAAGAGGAAGAGCTAAAGATTAGGTTGCTATCTCCGCCTAAGAATAGTATTGATTCATGGACTAAATGCAAGGATGCTTTTATTGGTAGATATTATCCCCTGCTAAAATTATATCTTTGAGGAGTAGCATAATGAATTTCAAACAATTAGATACTGAACATGTTGCTCAAGCTTGGGAAAGAATGAAATCTCTGGTTAAAAATTGCCCAACCCATGGACTGACTACTTGGATGATCATCCAAACCTTCTATGCGAGGACTAAATTTTTCTTCGCGGAATTTATTGGATTCAGCTGCTGGAGGTACCTTTATGTCCATCACTCTTGGTGAAGCAACAAAGCTTCTTGATAATATGATGATCAACTACTCTGAATGGCACACGGAAAGAGCTCCACAAGGTAAGAAGGTAAATTCTGTTGAGGAATCCTCTTCCTTGAATGATAAGGTTGATGCTATTATGTCTATGCTTGTGAATGATAGGACTAATGTTGATCCTAATAATGTTCCGTTAGCTTCATTGGTTGCACAAGAAGAACATGTTGATGTAAACTTCATTAAAAATAATAATTTCAACAACAATGCTTACCGGAACAATTCTAGTAACAACTATAGGCCATATCCTTATAATAATGGCAACGGCTATGGTAATTCTTATGGAAATTCTTACAACAATAATAGGAATTCACCCCCTGGACTTGAAGCCATGCTTAAAGAATTTATTAGTACACAAACTGCCTTTAACAAATGCTGTTGAGGAAAAACTCAATAAAATTGATATTCTTGTTTCTAGAGTTGATAGTCTTGCTTCGATGTTGATCTTTTGAAATCAAAAGTTATGCCTAATAGGGATATTGAAAATAAAATTGCTACTACAGCAAATGCCATGCAAGTTAGAATTAATGAGAATATAAGATTAATGGGTGAACTGCGTGCTAGGTGGGATAGAGAAGAAAATGAAAAACTAGCTAAAGAGAAGAATATAGCTAAAGTTTGGACTATTACCACCACTAGTAATGCTAATGCTACACATGTTGCTGCACCTCCTACTCATACTAATAAAAGAATTGGTGTTAGCAATGTTTCCACTTCTAATGCAAAGCGCGAAAACTGCTCGAAGCTGCTAAAGCTAGCTGAAACTGCTTGTGATAAAGCTTGCTGAAATTTTTTCCAACATTGGGGATGATGATCCCATTGCTTTAGATTATAATGGTTTGAATTTTGATGATTGCCACATCTCTGAAGTTATAAAGTTCTTGCAAAAACTTGCTAAAAGTCCTAATGCTAGTGCTATAAATTTGGCTTTCACGCATCATATTACAAATGCTCTCATAAAAGCTAGAGAAGAGAAACTAGAGCGCGAAGCCTCTATTCCTAAAAAGCTAGAAGATGGTTGGGAGCCCATCATTAAGATGAAGGTTAAAGATTTTGATTGTAATGCTTTATGTGATCTTGGTGCAAGTATTTACGTTATGCCTAAGAAAATTTATAATATGCTTGACTTGCCACCGCTGAAAAATTGTTATTTGGATGTTAATCTTGCTGATCATTCTACAAAGAAACCTTTGGGTAAAGTTGATAATGTTCGCATTACCGTTAACAATAATCTTGTTCCCGTTGATTTTGTTGTCTTGGATATTGAATGCAATGCATCTTGTCCAATTATATTGGGAAGACCTTTTCTTCGAACTGTTGGTGCTATTATTGATATGAGGGAAGGTAATATAAAATATCAATTTCCTCTCAAGAAAGGTATGGAACACTTCCCTAGAAAGAGAATAAAGGTACCTTATGATTCTATTATTAGAACAAATTATGATGTTGATGCTTCATCTCTCGATGTTACTTGATACACACTTTCGCGCCTAGCTGAAAGGCGTTAAAGAAAAGCGCTTATGGGAGACAACCCATGTTTTTACCTACAGTACTTTGTTTTTATTTTGTGTCTTGGAAGTTGTTTACTACTGTAGCAACCTCTCCTTATCTTAGTTTTGAGTTTTGTTGTGCCAAGTTAAGCCGTTGATAGAAAAGTAAGTACTAGATTTGGATTACTACGCAGTTCCAGATTTCTTTGCTGTCACGAATCTGGGTCCACCTCCCTGTAGGTAGCTCAGAAAATTACGCCAATTTACGAGCATGATCCTCAGATATGTACGCAACTTTCATTCAATTTGAGCATTTTCGTTTGAGCAAGTCTGGTGCCATTTTAAAATTCGTCAATACGAACTGTTCTGTTTTGACAGATTCTGCCTTTTATTTCGCATTGCCTCTTTCGCTATGTTGGATGAATTTCTTTGATCCATTAATGTCCAGTAGCATTATGCAATGTCCAGAAGTGTTAAGAATGATTGTGTCACCTCTGAATATGTCAATTTATATTGTGCACTAACCCTCTAATGAGTTGTTTCGAGTTTGGTGTGGAGGAAGTTTTCAAGGATCAAGAGAGGAGTATGATGCAACATGATCAAGGAGAGTGAAATCTCTAAGCTTGGGGATGCACCCGGTGGTTCACCCCTGCATATATCAAGAAGACTCAAGCGTCTAAGCTTGGGGATGCCCAAGGCATCCCCTTCTTCATCGACAAATTATCGGGTTCCTCCCCTGAAACTATATTTTTATTCGGCCACATCTTATGTGCTTTTTCTTGGAGCGTCGGTTTGTTTTTGTTTTTGTTTTGTTTGAATAAAATGGATCCTAGCATTCACTTTATGGGAGAGATACACGCTCCGCTGTAGCATATGGACAAATATGTCCTTGGTTTCTACTCATAGTATTCATGGCGAAGTTTCTCCTTCGTTAAATTGTTATATGGTTGGAATTGGAAAATGATACATGTAGTAATTGCTATAAATGTCTTGGGTAATGTGATACTTGGCAATTGTTGTGCTCATGTTTAAGCTCTTGCATCATATGCTTTGCACCCATTAATGAAGAAATACAAAGAGCATGCTAAAATTTGGTTTGCATATTTGGTTTCTCTGAGGTCTAGATAATTTCTAGTTTTGAGTTTGAACAACAAGGAAGACGGTGTAGAGTCTTATAATGTTTACAATATGTCTTTTATGTGAGTTTTGCTGTACCGTTCATCCTTGTGTTTGTTTCAAATAAGCCTTGCTAGCCTAAACCTTGTATCGAGAGGGAATACTTCTCATGCATCCAAAATACTTGAGCCAACCACTATGCCATTTGTGTCCACCATACCTACCTATACTACATGGTATTTTCCCGCCATTCCAAAGTAAAATTGCTTGAGTGCTACCTTTAAAATTCCATCATTCACCTTTGCAATATATAGCTCATGGGACAAATAGCTTAAAAACTATTGTGGTATTGAATATGTAATTATGCACTTTATCTCTTATTAAGTTGCTTGTTGTGCGATAACCATGTTTACTGGGGAACGCCATCTACTCATTGTTGAATTTCATGTGAGTTGCTATGCATGTTCGTCTTGTCTGAAGTAAGGGCGATCTACACTGAGTTGAATGGTTTGAGCATGCATATTGTGAGAGAAGAACATTGGGCCGCTAACTAAAGCCATGATTCATGGTGGAAGTTTCAGTTTTGGACAAATATCCTCAAATCTCTAATGAGAAAAGAATTAATTGTTGTCAAATGCTTAAAGCATTAAAAGAGGAGTCCATTATCCGTTGTCTATGTTGTCCCGGTATGGATGTCTAAGTTGAGAATAATCAAAAGCGAGAAATCCAAATGCGAGCTTTCTCCTTAGACCTTTGTACAGAGCGGCATAGAGGTACCCCTTTGTGAAACTTGGTTAAAGCATATGTATTGCGGTGATAATCCGGGTAGTCCAAGCTAATTAGGACAAGGTGCGGGCACTATTGGTACACTATGCATGAGGCTTGCAACTTATAAGATATAATTTACATGATGCATATGCTTTATTACTACCGTTGACAAAATTGTTTCATGTTTTCAAAATCAAAGCTCTAGCACAAATATAGCAATCGATGCTTTTCCTCTATGAGGACCATTCTTTTACTTTCAATGTTGAGTCAGTTCACCTATTTCTCTCCACCTCAAGAAGCAAACACTTGTGTGAACCGTGCATTTATTCCTACATACTTGCTTATTGCACTTATTATATTACTCTATGTTGACAATATCCATGAGATATACATGTTACAAGTTGAAAGCAACCGCTGAAACTTAATCTTCTTTTGTGTTGCTTCAATACCTTTACTTTGAATTATTGCTTTATGAGTTAACTCTTATGCAAGACTTATTGATGCTTGTCTTGAATTGCTATTCATGAAAAGTCTTTGCTTTATGATTCACTTGTTTACTCATGTCATACACATTGTTTTGATCGCTGCATTCACTACATATGCTTTACAAATAGTATGATCCAGATTATGATGGCATGTCACTCCGAAATTATCTTTGTTATCGTTTTACTCGCTCGGGACGAGCGGAACTAAGCTTGGGGATGCTGATACGTCTCCAACGTATCGATAATTTCTTGTGTTCCATGCCACATTATTGATGTTATCTACATGTTTTATGCACACTTTATGTCATATTCGTGCATTTTACGGAACTAACCTATTAACAAGATGCCGAAGTGCCGATTCTTTGTTTTCTGCTGTTTTTGGTTTCGAAATCCTAGTACAGAAATATTCTCGGAATTGGACGAAATAAAAGCCCGGGGGCCTATTTTCTCACGAAGCTTCCGGAAGTCCGAAGACGAAACGAAGTGGGGCCACGGGGGAGCCAAACCCTAGGGCGGCGCGCCCCCCCTTGGCCGCGCCGCTCTGTCATCCGGGGCCCTCGTGCCCCCTCTCGACTTGCCCTTCCGCCTACTTAAAGCCTCCGTGACGAAACCCCGATGCACGAGAGCCACGATACGGAAAACCTTGCGAGACGCCGTCGCCGCCCATCCCATCTCGGGGGATCCTGGAGATCGCCTCCGGCACCACTGCCGGAGAGGGGAATCATCTCCCGGAGGACTCTACACCGCCATGGTCGCCTCCGGAGTGATGAGTGAGTAGTCTACCCCTGGACTATGGGTCCATAGCAGTAGCTAGATGGTTGTCTTCTCCCCATTGTGCTATCATTGTTGGATCTTGTGAGCTGCCTATCATGATCAAGATCATCTATATGTAATTCTATATGTTGCGTTTGTTGGGATCCGATGAATAGAGAATACTTGTTATGTTGATTATCAAAGTTATGCTTATGTGTTATTTATGATCTTTCATGCTCTCCGTTACTAGTAGATGCTCCGGCCAAGTAGATGCTTTTAACTCCAAGAGGGAGTACTTATGCTCGATAGTGGGTTCATGCTGCATTGACACCGGGACAGTGTGACAGAAAGTTCTAAGGTTGTGTTGTGCTTGTTGCCACTAGGGATAAAACATTAGTGCTATGTTCAAGGATGTAGTCACTAGTTACATTACGCACCATACTTAATGCAATTGTCCGTTGCTTTGCAACTTAATGCTGGAGGGGTTCGGATGATAACTCTGAAGGTGGACTTTTTAGGCATAGATGCGGTTGGATGGCGGTCTATGTACTTTGTCGTAATGCCCAATTAAATCTCACTATACTCATCATGATATGTATGTGCATTGTCATGCTCTCTTTATTTGTCAATTGCCCAAGCTGTAATTTGTTCACCCAACATGATGTTCGTCTTATGGGAGAGACACCTCTAGTGAGCTGTGGACCCCGGTCCAATTCTCTTTACTTGAAATACAATCTCATTGCAATACTTGTTTTTACTCGTTTTCTCTGCAAACAATCATCTTCCACACAATACGGTTAATCCTTTGTTACAGGCAAGCCGGTGAGATTGACAACCTCATCTGTTTCGTTGGGGCAAAGTACTTTGGTTGTGTTGTGCGAGGTTCCACGTTGGCGCCGGAATCTACGGTGTTGCGCCGCACTACATCCCGCCGCCATCAACCTTCAACGTGCTTCTTGGCTCCTCCTGGTTCAATAAACCTTGGTTTCTTTCTGAGGGAAAACTTGCTGCTGTGCTCATCATACCTTCCTCTTGGGGTTGCCCAACGAACGTGTGAAATACACGCCATCTAGTATTTATGCTCGATAGTGGGTTCATGTCTCCATTGAATCTGGGACAGTGACAGAAAGTTCTAAGGTTGTGGATGTGCTGTTGCCACTAGGGATAAAACATCAATGCTTTGTCTAAGGATATTTGTGTTGATTACATTACGCACCATACTTAATGCAATTGTCCGTTGTTTGCAACTTAATACTGGAAGGGTGCGGATGCTAACCCGAAGGTGGACTTTTTAGGCATAGATGCATGCTTCGGATAGCGGTCTATGTACTTTGTCGGAATGCCCTGATTAAATCTCATAGTAGTCATCATGATATGTATGTGCATTGTTATGCCCTCTCTATTTGTCAATTGCCCAACTGTAATTTGTTCACCCAACATGCTATTTATCTTATTGGAGAGACACCACTAGTGAACTGTGGACCCGGTCCATTCTTTTACATCTGAAATACAATCTACTGCAATACTTGTTCTTTACTGTTCTTCGCAAACAAACATCATCTTCCACACTATACATTTAATCCTTTGTTTACAGCAAGCCGGTGAGATTGACAACCTCACTGTTACGTTGGGGCAAAGTACTTTGATTGTGTTGTGCAGGTTCCACGTTGGCGCCGGAATCCCTGGTGTTGCGCCGCACTACACTCCGTCACCAACGACCTTCACGTGTTCCTTGACTCCTACTGGTTCGATAACCTTGGTTTCTTACTGAGGGAATACTTGTTGTTGTACGCATCACACCTTCCTCTTGGGGTTCCCAACGGACGTGTGCTTCATGCGTATCAAGCTCTTTTTCTGGCGCCGTTGCCGGAGAGATCAAGACACGCTGCAAGGGGAGTCTCCCACATCCAATCTCTTTACTTTGTTTTTGTCTTGCTTTACTTTATTTTATTTACTGCTTTGTTTGCTCTCTATATCAAAAATACAAAAAAATTAGTTACTTGCTTTACTTTATTTACTGTCTTGTTTGCGTTCTCTATATTAAAAACACAAAAAAATTAGTTACTTGCATTTACTTTATTTAGTTTGCTTTATTTACTTTTGCTAAAAATGAGTAATCCTGAAGTTGAAGTTCGTTCGTTTAAGCAACAAGGGGGAGAAAGTTTTAAAGATGCTTGGTATAGAATTAGTGATGCTCATCATAGGTGCACTAAGAAACACTCCACTATTATCCTACTTAGGAACTTTTATGTTGGTATCTCTAGTTGGAATAGGTATGTTCTTGATACTCTTGCGGGAGGTAATTTCCTAGGCACCCTGCTTTAGAAGCTAGTTGCATTATTGAGAGTCTAGTTGGAATACCACCTGTTAATGAAGCTAAAATTGAAATTTCTCTTGAAGATGTCATGAAAAAGTTGGAGACCATAGAGCAAAATCTTCCAAGTATTAAGACTAAATTGGGAATATTACTTAATAGCACTGATAAACTTGATAAATCTCTAGGTGGAATTAATGAGAGAATTGCCATCTTAGAAACTTGTGCTACTCATGATAATCAAACCCATAGGATTAGCGAATTTGAAGAAGCTATGGGAACCTTGGGTTCAACTTTTTCTTCTCTTAAGTTTAAGGAGAAAGCTTATGTGGGTAAGGAGCAAAAGTTGGGAGTGGTGTTTTGGAACATGGGAGCATATGCTCCCTCTATTTTGAAATGCATCTTACACATATTTTGAATTTCAAAAAAATTGAAACCAAAAATTCGCATGTAAATCTTCTCGTGCTACACGCTTAGAAAGTTCTTTCATAAAAAATCGAATTATCATGTGACGTGTGTAAAAAAGAAAAAAGTCAGTGCTAAAAATAATGCTTTTCACAAGATAAGTTTTCTCTTTTTTATATAGACCACAGAAAATATTGGTTTTTCGTGAAACTTGACGAACGAACATATATTATGAAGATGTACATGTAAAAATTTTCGTTAAAATTTTTCGACATTTCGAAATATGATTTTTTGGTAGAGGGTGCATACGCACCCGGGAGCCGAATTGAATTTCTCGCAAAAGTTCATGTATGTCTCTAAGGTGCCTAAGCCAAAAAATTATTATAGGCCTAAAATTGACAAAGCCCTTAGTACCACTATGGATAATGGAGCATCTAAGATACCTAATGTGACAAATTGTGAAAGTTACGATGTTGATGCTTCATCTCTTGATGTTACTTGATTCACACTTTCTGCGCCTAGCTGAAAGGCGTTAAAGAAAAGCGCTTATGGGAGACAACCCATTATTTTACTTCTGCACTTTTGTTTTATATTTGAGTCTTGGAAGCTGTTACTGTAGCAACCTCTCCTTATCTTTATTTTATTGCATTGTTGTGCCAAGTAAAGTCTTTGATAGTAAGGTTGATACTAGATTTGGATTACTGCGCAGAAACAGATTTCTTGCTGTCACGAAATTGAGTAGCCCCGTCTGTAGTTAACTCAGAAAAATCTGCCAATTTACGTGCGTGATCCTCAGATATGTACGCAAATTTCATTCAATTTGAGCTTTTTCATCTGAGCAAGTTAAGTGCCGCAGAAAAATTCGTCTTTACGGACTGTTCTGTTTTGACAGATTCTGCCTTTTATTTCGCATTGTCTATTTTGCTATGTTTGATGGATTTCTTTGTTCCATTAACTTTCAGTTGCTTTGTGCAATGTCCAGATGTGTTAAGAATGATTATGTCACCTCTGAATATGTGAATTTTTGATTATGCACTAACCCTCTAATGAGTTTGTTTTGAGTTTGGTGTGGAGGAAGTTTTCAAGGGTCAAGAGAGGAGGATGATACAATATGATCAAGAAGAGTGAAAAGTCTAAGCTTGGGGATGCCCCCGTGGTTCATCCCTGCATATTTTAAGAAGACTCAAGCATCTAAGCTTGGGGATGCCCAAGGCATCCCTTCTTCATCGACAACTTATCAGCTCACCTCTAGTGAAACTATATTTTTATTCCGTCACATCTTATGTGCTTTACTTGGAGCGTCTGTATGTTTTTTATTTTTGAATAAAATCGGATCCTAGCATTCTTTGTGTGGGAGAGAGACACGCTCCGCTCATTCATATGAACACTGGTGTTCTTAGCTTTACTATTAATGTTCATGGCGAAGGTTTAAACTGCTTCGTTCATTGTTATATGGTTGGAAACAGAAAATGCTTCATGTGGTAATTGGTATAATGTCTTGAATAATTTGATACTTGGCAATTGTTGTGCTCATATAGATCATGTTTAAGCTCTTGCATCATGTACTTTGCACCTATTATTGAAGAACTACATAGAGCTTGTTAAAAATTTGGTTTGCATGATTGATCTCTCTAGAGTCTAGATATTTTCTGGTGAGGTGTTTGAACAACAAGGAAGACAGTTTAGAGTCTTATAATGCTTGCAATATGTTCTTATGTAAGTTTTGCTGTACCGGTTTATACTTGAGTTTGCTTCAAACAACCTTGCTAGCCTAAGCCTTGTATTGAGAGGGATTACTTCTCGTGCATCCAAATCCTTGAGCCAAAAACTATGCCATCTGTGTCCACCATACCTACCTACTACATGGTATTTCTCTGCCATTCCAAAGTAAATTACTTGAGTTCTACCTTTAAAATTCTATTCTTTGTCTTTGCAATATATAGCTCATGGGAAAATAGCCTTAAAAACTATTGTGGTAAAGAATATGTAGCTTATGTATCTTATTTCTTATAAGTTGCTTGTTGAGCGGTAACCATGTTTCTGGGACGCCACCAACTATTACACCTTTGTTGAATATCATGTGAGTTGCTATGCATGTTCGTCTTGTCCGAAGTAATGCCACTGATTAAATCTCATAGTAGTCATCATGATATGTATGTGCATTGTTATGCCCTCTCTATTTGTCAATTGCCCAACCGTAATTTGTTCACCCAACATGCTATTTATCTTATTGGAGAGACACCACTAGTGAACTGTGGACCCCGGTCCATTCTTTTACATCTGAAATACAATCTACTCGCAATACTTGTTCTTTACTTGTTCTTCGCAAACAAACATCATCTTCCACACTATACATTTAATCCTTTGTTTACAGCAAGCCGGTGAGATTGACAACCTCACCGTTACGTTGGGGCAAAGTACTTTGATTGTGTTGTGCAGGTTCCACGTTGGCGCCGGAATCCCTGGTGTTGCGTTGCACTACACTCCGTCACCAACGACCTTCACGTGTTCCTTGACTCCTACTGGTTCGATAACCTTGGTTTCTTACTGAGGGAAAACTTGCTGCTGTACGCATCACACCTTCCTCTTGGGGTTCCCAACGGACGTGTGCTTCACGCGTATCACTCATTAGCTTTGAGCTCTCATTACCCCTATCATAAGCATCTTGAATGGTTAAAGTTAATGTGAGGGCAAATATGAGTTATATGCTTGACAAATCCCAAGTTGAAAATCTTGTGCCCCTTGAATACGAGTACCTAAACCTCATGCTACTCAACTTAGGTCCTAAATAAGTTCTTGTCATTGTAAGTATACATGTATCATTGAGAACTCCAACGGGGTACCTTCTGCCCCATGATATAGAAGTACACCTGCCGATATAGGAGCAATCCCATACCAAAATGACAAGACAAACAAACAATGAGCATCTCAGCAATCCGTTTACTATGGGCATAGCTTTTTATTGAAGATGCATCATAGAATGCTCACTATGGTTCGCTGTAAATTTCCACCATGAATGATGCACGACTTAAGTTGGCCACCTAGACGTTTCTCTAACATATATACAAACTTCATGGACTACAAGTTTTCATTTTATTTCACACCGCTAGGCATCCATAAACAAAAGAACATGATATCAACTAAATAGGAATAAGTGCAATATTGAAAGTGTGCCCCATAAAAACATGGTTGTGCTAACTCCTAACTCGTAATTTGCAAGCATATAATCTTCATAAGATAATCACAATGGCTCAAGTTTATTAAGTGCAAGAAAGTAAATGTGCCATCAAGTTCGTAAGAGCTTTACTAACTAAATTTCTCATGACAAAATTTAATTTTGAAGATGTATAAAAACATGATGAATATACTTGGAATAGCAATGATGCTAATAGGTAGATATGATGGACACAATTGCCAAACTTTGATTTTTGGTGGTTGGGTGCACGAGTAGAGCTCATACTCAGTACAAGCAAAGTCTAGCAAAAGACTGGGAGCGACCAACTAAAAGAGCAATAATGGCCATAACCATGCATAGCGATAAAACATTATTAATCAAAGCATAAAGTGATATTACAAGTCAAAAACTAAATGATCATAGAGGCTTTAGTTGACTATTTTGTAGTCATAACATGGTACAAGCATGTGTCAAGTCAACCCAATACAGCATCAAAGGAGAATAACACAATATTATGCTTTGTATGATGAAAATAAAACATGATTCTTTCAATGGCACATTATGCACTCTCAGCTATTTGAGACAAGTCATTCTACAATAATAACTACTAAGCATATGATAATAATAACATACAACATGACATGCCAAAGTCTATGCCACAGTCTAGACAAGCTTTCTTTTGCATCACTATAAGCATTAAACATTTTACTCGTCTCCAACACCAATCAATTTATTGAAATAACTCTCATAGATGAAAATCAATAAATACCAGAGAGCTAATCATACATGAATAAAGAAAACTAACAATCTCTGAACAAAATACAAGTGAAAAACCAATAGCTAAACACAGTACTAGCAAACTAGAACACCCGCAGAAAAATAAGAGTGAAAACTAGAGTGTTCTATGCAATGAAAATGAAGCGTATCTCTCTCCCACACAAGAATGCTAGGATCCAACCATATGCTACAACAAACAAAACAAAATAAAACTCAAGATAAAAATAAAGACGCTCCAAGAACAACACATAACGTATGAAGCAATAAAAATATAGCGTCTAGAAAGATGACCCGATGCTTTTTTGATGAAGAGGGGATGCCTTGGGCATCCCCAAGCTTTGACGCTTGTACCTCTTCGATATTTCTTGGGGTGACATGGGCATCCCCAATATTGAGCTTTTGTCCATGTTTCATCTTATTACTTGATTCTCTTCTCCCTACACTTGAAAACTTCCTTCATACAAAACTTCACACAATTCTTATTAGCAGCATTAGCGCAATCAAAATAACAAATCCACCTGGTCCAGTTCTAACATATATCAAACATCCATTAAAATATTAGCTACTGTAGCAACTTCTTCAAAAAGCTCCTTCTCTCAAAAGAACTAAAATAAAAAAGATTAAGAGGCAAATACAAATAGTGGCAGAAATGTGTCAAAACAGAACAACAGGTAAAGATCGATTTTTTGAAAATCTTTTATTGCTCAGATCGAAAAGTGCTCAACTAACGAAAGTTAGATAATAACATGGGGCATATTCTCAAAAATTGGCAGCTTCAAATTACGTTCTGGCTGGGGATACAATTTTTTTTGGTAACAACACATAATCTGTTTCAGGATAACAACTTCCCCAAATCTTACTTTCTTCTGATTATAGGCTATTATTGGCACAAAAACGAAATAAAAATGATAAGAAGAGGTTATTACAGAGGTAATAACTTCCAAAACTCAACAAAAGAAAAATTACAGAAATAAAACATGGGTTATCTTTCAAGAGTGTTTTTCTTTAACGCCTTTCAGCTAGGCGCAGTAGTTTGAGAAGATGCTCACATAAGAAATATAAATTGAAGCAAAAGAGAGCATCAAGGAGCAAATATGAAACACATTTAAGTCTAACCCACTTCCTATGCATTGGAATCTTGTACACAAATAAATCCACAAAGAACAAAATGACAAGCATACGAAGATAAAACAAGAGCAACTTCAAAATTTTCAGCATATAGAGAGGTGTTTTAGTAACATGAAAACTTCTACAACCATATTTTCCTCTCTCATAATAACTTTCAGTAGCATCATGAATAAACTCAATAATATAACTATCACATAAAGCATTCTTATCATGTCCTCTCCAGTCCTGTAAGATTTA
>NC_061511.1:174135232-174164927 GCF_022539505.1 Lolium rigidum | reverse complement strand
TAAACTAGAGAATTTTAGATCCACCAGCGTTTGATTGCACAGGAAATCCAAAGAAATTGTAAAAAGAGGTTAGAATGAAGGAAAAATTTCCTCTAAAACATTCCTCTAAAGAATTACAATCCTATGAATCAAACAATTATAAGAAAATTTTCTATGGATCCAAATATTACAAAAAATCTAATCGATTCCTTTGAATCAAAAAAGCCCCTAGGCTTGGGCGGGCAAGTGAAGAACCCCGAGACTGTGCCGGCGTTATCCTCCCCTCCTATTCCCCACAGACCACAGTCCACTCCAAGCAGCTAGCGGCTGGGCTCCTCTTCTCTCCTTCCCCATGGCCACCTCCCACCTTCTCGCCGCCGCCGCCGCCACATCGTCCTCCTCCGCCACCTTCCGCCCCCCTCTCCGCTCCCTGTCCTCACCACCCCCTTCGCTATCCCTCAACCGTACTCTCTCCCTCTCTGGCGTATTGATTTATTGTGTATGTATGCAACCGCGTGCTGTACTGATGCATGTGAGGTCCATTCGCAGGGCGGCGCTCATTCCCGGTGGTCTGCGCGGCTGACGCAGACGCTAAAGAAAGTGCGAGCGCGTCCCCTATGAAGTTCAGTTTGTTCTGTGGTTGATTCCTAGCCGTTTCTGTCAAATTTCTGATGCGTGCTTCGTTTTTGTGGGTTGGGCACGGTAGCAACGAAGCCGAAGGTCCCAGAGAAGGCGCCGGCGGCAGGGTCGAGCTTCAACCAGTTGCTCGGGATCAAGGGCGCCAAGCAAGAAACTGTGAGTTCCTCAATCTGTTCACATGAGCTGGTTTCTCATCGCAGTATATTTATGAATCCAAATCGGAGGTTTGTTAGTTGGTTAGTTGGACATGTTTTGAATGTAGGGCTATATGTTGGCCGGTACTCATCGTGTTCCTAGTAGGATTGCTAATTAGAAATGTTAGCATTGCTTGTGTATAATAGCCATGCGCTTAGGCTAATCACTTCTTCTGTTTACCAACTAGAAATGATATATTTCTCACTAACCTCCTCTTTGACATTGTGTATAGAACATATGGAAGATCCGTCTTCAACTTACCAAGCCTGTGACATGGCCTCCACTTGTCTGGGGAGTGCTTTGTGGAGCAGCTGCCTCTGGTATGCTACTATGCTTTATGGCCTATTATAACTTGGACCTGTTACATGAATATCGTATACTTCTACCCTCGAAGTAACCACTTCAACTTGAGTGGAATTGGGCAACTGTATTTTTCCACTTGCGACATGTCGTTACTGCAATAGATTTGCTAGTTAACTGTATAAAATGTGTGCATCATCCCTGCAAGCATCAAGGAAGAATTTACTGACCTGGCAACTAAAGTTGTGCGGGTAAGTGATGCTGTCTACGCTCTGTAGGTCCACAGTAGCTTTTCTCACCATCCCTGGTCACATTTAATTAGTTATAGTCGGATGGATCAAATAAGTGAGTATTCAATTCATTGATTACACAGGAAAGTTCACCCAATTGCTGCACAACAATACATGAAAACTCAAAGATACTTTTCTCCCTTTCGCCAGAAGCCTAGAACTACTAGGGTTTAGGATGAAAATACCATACCAGTGCAGCTTCTTTGCTCATGAATGTAGTTCCTCTTGGTGTACAATACAACTATAATGCATAACTGCTTATGTTTCTTTGAACTTCTCATATTTCAGGAAATTTCCACTGGACAGTTGAAGATGTTGCAAAATCGATTGTTTGCATGCTAATGTCTGGTCCATGTCTTACAGGATACACACAGGTTTACTTTTAGGTTTATTGCGTTTGCTCTATTCTTACTTATTGCGACCTCATGTATATTTTTTTTTCTTGAGAAATATTTGTACTAAAAAAATATGTCAGCTTCAAATATTATTGCCTGTAGACAATTAATGACTGGTATGATCGGGACATTGATGCTATTAATGAGCCTTACCGTCCTATTCCTTCAGGAGCTATATCAGAAAATGAGGTATGTCAATATATATATGGGAGTGAGATTTATTCCATGAATAGTAATTATAATCCGTATAGTTTCATGATTTCAATCAACTACTGACCACTTCGTAGGTTTGCTTGTCATCCCATTTTGTTTTAGCAACTAGAAATTAACTAATTCCTGGAAAATTTCATTCATAATATCTGTCATCATTGATTACTGCCTTTTCTTAAACTAGTGAACTTATGTAATTTCAATTGGGTCAGGGTACCTCTGGGCTCATCTTTAAGCCAGCATTCAATTATAAAATAAGAAAACATTGAGCTTGATATCTGATACACTTGCTTTTTTCAAACAAACATATTTTTGGTTTGCACGAACACCGACAACTTAGACATGTATGTTCATCCTTTCGCAAATTTGATTCCGATGCATAAAGCAAACTTGTTGATTTCTTATGTTTTAAGAAGTATGCCACATTGTTTCTCCTTTTCTTTTCTTAAAGCTAAACAGTCAACGTAGAATATTCTACCTGCTCCTATATAAGCACCCCTTCGAGTTTTGAGTAACTTTGTGAATTTGGCTAACAAAATATGAGTTATTTTCCACAAAGATTTTACCATTGTAAGTTTCTTTGGAATAAAGATCCAGTGGTAATACATTTTGCATACAACTTATATTTTATTTGTCAAATTTATACCAGTAATAAGCAATGCATTTTTTCTCATGTCATTATTTCATTACCTAACTTATCAATGCCACATTTTAAACATTGATGGATCATCTGATCTTATTGTTTAACTACATAACTTGCATTGTCCCTTCTTTTTTCAAAAACAATGACCTCCTTTTTAATCATGTGGATTCACATTAGAATCTGCGCAACTTTGCTTGTTATTGTTGTGCTGTTACTGTTTAATTTTTTTATTCGAAATTGGCCCTTTTTGTGCAAAGGAGTTTGTTTCTTGAGAAGTATGTATTGCTACAAACATCCATGCAATTTTTCAAACCTAATTGTTTTCTTGATGATATTCTTCTGAAGGCTGATGTCAGCCATTCAATATTTTATTCATATTGCTAATGAAGCTGATTGAATCCAGGTTATCACTCAGATCTGGGTGTTATTGTTAGGAGGTCTTGGGTTGGGTGCTTTGTTAGATATATGGGTAAGTCGCCAGAAGACTTCCTTCAGAATACTAAGACGGTGGATATATGCTCCTTTTTTCCTTATGGTCTTGCTTCATTTCAGGCAGGGCATGATTTTCCTATTATTTTTTACCTTGCTCTTGGTGGGTCCTTGCTTTCTTACATATATTCAGCACCACCTCTGAAGGTACTTGAGTACTTGTGCTCTATGCACTCCACATCTTGTTCTTTGGAATAGCTGCGTGTCGTGAATTATTTGGTAGAAACATTCATATGTTATTATTACACATTTCAGCTCAAGCAGAATGGATGGATAGGAAATTTTGCTCTTGGTGCGAGTTACATTGGCTTGCCCTGGTACGGTGAAATATGTGGATCTTCTTTTCATGTTCGATAAATAATGCTCCATTGGATATCACCAATAATCATGAGAAGAATTATCTATATTTTTGGGCCCTTTAACACTCCAGTAGCAACTAATTCTTGTGGATGACTATTTTTTATCTAATGGTCAAAGGAATTAGGTTTAATCATAATAAACTACCAAAGTAGAAGGAAGTGTATTTTCCTTAGTGGTAACATATTGCCTTCAGTCTCATCACAACTGCCACTTCCCAACCTCACAACCCATCCCTGCAAATCCATAGCCAGATCTCTTGGTTACAGGAGCTGGTCCATGATGGCCAAGGTTGAGTCCATGTTCTTCAACGTTGATGATAGCCCTGGCAAGTAAGCTTAGGAATTCATGCATAACCTCAAATGTCTTGGTAGTTATGGTTGATAAACAAAGTTAGTTATTCACATTTATCGACTCCCAGAGCAAATGTCACAAGGTGTAGGTAGTAGCCAATCCACTTGGCTCCAACAGAAACATTTTGATGAGGATTTTTTTTGCGATTATTTTATAAGGATTCATGGCGGCCAATTCGCCTCAAGACAGCCACCATTACTACTTTCCATCTGGAGTGGAATGTACATGTGAAGCTTGCTGCAGTGTCTGACTGTCATCTGGGAATGTGTGAATTCTGTTTGGGACTTAATTAGTTTAGGTTAAACAATATAAAAAAGGGTCTGTCTTCAATCTGCTTTTTTCTCTAACCTGAAGTTGCACCTTTCAGAAATCAACCTAGACATACAAAAATCTGACGAGACTTTGGGTTTAGTATAACCGATATAAAAAATACCTGAGGAATAAGTAGGAAGATAACTTCCAGAATAAAATTCAGTGGCTAGAATTACTCTACAGTGGCGTACCGTAAAATTTCCATATCTTTTGTGCAGGTGGGCTGGCCAGGCGTTATTTGGAACTCTTACTCCTGATATTGTTGTCCTAACTTGCTTGTACAGCATAGCTGGGGTTTGTATATTTCATGATATGTTTCCTTGTTTGTAATCATGCATGCCCATCATGGTTGCTGACTGTTTTTGTTTTCTAGCTCGGGATTGCTATCGTAAATGACTTTAAGAGTATCGAGGGGGATCGAACTCTGGGACTGCAGGTTACTATTTTTTCTCTTTGTTATAGGTTTATTATCAAAGCACCTCTCTTATCGTTTTACGCTTTTTTGTAGTCACTTCCTGTTGCTTTTGGTATGGAAACTGCAAAATGGATATGTGTTGGAGCAATTGACATCACTCAATTATCTGTTGCAGGTATGGACACATTTTTTTCTCCTTTGTTTCTACCTTCAAAGCTTACTATTAAATTATCAGTCGTTTAACATATGATTAAGTGGTCCATGGATTTATCCGGTTGTGAGATAGATCACACTTCTTTTTGGCCTGACGGTGGAAGCTTTCAAGGACTTTGCACGGAAGTTGCTGTAAAATTTAATAAGACAACATATGTTTCAGAAAAAAATGGCAGTACCAGGAAGTCTCAGATGTCAGCAAACTACACCTAAAGCTTGCTACATATAACTATTACTATTTGGCAGAATGAGAAGAACACTATATCTACCAGTATAAATCAGGGAGCAGAGGAAACTTATGTTGATTCCACTATCTATCTAAAATTTATGTTGGAAAATTATCCTGATCTTGAAGCTCCATTTTTCAGCCTACCTCTTGAGCACCGGCAAGCTGTATTATGCCCTAGCACTACTTGGACTAACAATTCCCCAGGTGATCTTGCAGGTAAGCTGGTCAATCTACTTGGACGTTTGGAAACTATTTTTCGTTTTACATTTCAGATGTTTCCATTGTTTAAGTTCCCTGTCCACGCCACCAAATTAAATATATCAAGTCATTCAGATTCATTCAGACGTATATGAACAACAGCCTTATCTGCATAGCTACCCAAACAAGAAAACTATAGAAGAGCTTTCCTGCCTAGCAAACTGTCCCTACTTGCGTTCTGCACATTTTTTTTCGAGATTAGGCGTGCCATATTAGTGTTCTGCACATTCTAATCCTTCATTTCCTGGAGCAGTTCCAGTACTTCCTGAAGGACCCGGTGAAGTACGACGTCAAGTACCAGGTGCGTTAGCTTCAGTGGTCTCCCCCATTCATTTTCTTCCTCCAAAATGCAAGCAGCAGATACCCACGATGTTACTGTGCTTATCGCAGGCGAGTGCGCAACCGTTCTTCGTCTTCGGCCTGCTGGTTACCGCCCTGGCGACCAGCCACTGACCGATGCAAACCAACCTGAAGTGAAGCTCAGGATGTTTTGGTCCAAGAGACAGATTATTTTGTGTACAACAGTTGGTGGAATAAAATTCGCAGCAAACCCTTACATGTATAAGCTTTTTGGATTGGGCGGTAGGGTAGAATCAGGAATGCCCCCTTGACGCATAAGGTAGACCGTAGATGCTCGACGCCAGATTGTTTTGATGTCATCAGTGGCTGTATAATGTAATTTTGAACACATAACATTACTGTTGTATGACCAAACTGTTTCTTGCCACTCGATAAAAAGCCTTTTCTCCTTGCGTTTTGGAGGAACACCTTGAGATATTATGCTATATGGGCGAAATTAGGGTTGTAAAACATGGACTTGTGTAAGTTCGTTCGTTGCATTACCTGGAACCCGCTCTTGGTGAATGGTTTTGTTTGTAAGGTTCATATGCTGCGAGAGCAGTATCCCTACTACCGGTAGAACATTGTTTGGCTTTGTCACGCTATCTAGAGTTCGCATTTCCTCTGAAGCTGCTGATGGAGCGCGTGCGTGGCAATTTTTTCGTGATTCGGTCTGTTTTGTCGAATGGTAGATGATTTTGGTACTTTGTCCTCTCCTATTCAGTTTTGGTCTAGGCAGTCATCAAGCTTGTACACGCGTGCTGTCGCTGAATGAAGAGCGGAGACAAAAATTCAGAGTTCAGCAACGACGACTACATTCTGAAGATGCAAAGATACAAGACACAACGGACACTTCTGGGCTGAGGCGGACCAGCCACGAGCCCACGACACACTTCGGACACCTGACCGACCATCAGTACCTACGCTCTACAGCTACGAAGCACGCATGACCATACTACATATGATCGCCTACATGCGCGCACACCGTCAGGATCTGACCTACATTATTCTGCAACGTAAACTAACAGACAACCTAAAGCGCAGTCGTCTTGCTTGCTCCGCGCGCTAGCTAAGCAGCGCGCGGAGACCATCGTCATCTAGGACTTGGTCTTGAACTTGGACTCGTCGATGTCGACGCCCTCCCTGGCGGCGCGCTCGCCGCCGGACTCGTCGTTGGTGCTCAGGCCGCCCTTGCGCCCCATCTCGCTGTACCCTTCCTCCCCGAGCTGCTCCTTGCGGGTCTGCCCGCCGCGGCTCCGCCCTGCACGGATGCATGCGTATCACAAAACGATGATATATACTAGTACCAGCGATTAGCCAAGCGCAGGTTCACTACATATACTATACAACATATCTGCAGTATGTGCGTATATATACGTACCTTCGGCGAGCTTCTCCTGCGCCTCGACGGACTTCCCGCCGGTGCCGCCGGGGACGACGGTCTGCCCCTCGCGGGCCATGCTGTCCAGCTCCGACCTCTCCTGCTGCCTGGACGCCATCGCTCTCAACCTACTGCAAACGGACGTGCGTACGTGTGGTGTGTGCGTATGTGAGACTGCTTGCGATTGCTTGATGCTTGTGTTGTGACGGAAGAGGCAGCGGACGCGCGCCTTTATATAGTCGCCGAGGCGGCGGGTCGGGCGGCGAGGAGACGGCGCGTGTGCGCCGACGCGGACGCCACCCTCGCCCTCGCCTCCTGGTGTCCCTATGTATTGACGACACGAGTCATGCGAGGCGCTGCGCGGGCGACACGTCGGAGAGTATGTGGGTGACTGGGATGAGCTACGGGAGGCTAGGACGCCCAAAGTTGAGGACGCCTGCGTTGTCCGGAACTGTCGTCCTGTCGGCGCACCTATGATCCTACCATTGCTTCTGCCGTTCATGTACTTGTGTTTGTCGAGGGGTCATGGACCGGCCGGGCTAGCAACCGTTGAGCTAGGATAACTGAACAACCATTTTTTTAAATATTCTAAACAAAATAACTTCAGCGCAAAAGTAATTTCGAAATGGTTTCATGCTATTTTTTAGACGGAAAGCTCGAAATGAGTCCGGCTTTAAATTAACGAAGCCATCAACCGGCTAGGAGTTATACCAAGATATACAACACACACTTACAACGCGCAAACCGAGAAACCAACCAACAATGCCTCATGCAGTGTTCCGCCGCTGTATTACGTAGCCAGGCTCCTCTCGCGTCGCTCCTCCAGGCGACCGAGAGGGGCAAACCCTAGCCGCCGCCGCCTCGTCCGTCCTCCCCCCTCTCTCCCTCCTCGTCGCCCGCCGAGGTGCTACCGGCCGAAGGCCGCGGCGCCGGTGAAGGGGGCGGCGGGGATTTGGCCCTCGGCTGCGGCCCCCGACGCCTAGCACAGCCGCATGGAAGGAAGGAGGCCGGGCTGGGCTTGCCGGGGCAGAGGCCGCTGCCCAGCGACGCTTTCCACCCCCGACGCGTCTCCCCCTTGGTCGGCGACTCCGGCAGCTGCTCCTCCGTCCGTGGCGGCGGGTGGCTCTCGGGATCTAGCGGCTCGGTGGCGGCGGCCTTCGGTGCTGGAGGGGCTGCTGGTGGTGGTCTCGGCGGGGGCCCTGGACGCCGGAGCGGCGGCTCCGGATGGTGGCAGCGGTGCTGTCTTCTTCGAGGCGAGCGGTGGCCCGTGGCTCTGGCCATGTGGGCGGCAGGGTTGCGTCGAGATCTAGTCCGGGGTGTCATGGCGGCCTGTGAAAACTGAGCCTCGACCTCGGTCTTGGCGGATGATGGCGGCGTCGGTCGACGTCGTTACCTTGTCGAAGGCGTCATCTTTGCCCGTCTTGGCACTACACTCGGCGAGTTGGAGATGCACGGCTGCCGGTGAAAACCGTGCTCCGACCTCGGTTGGTGGATGATGGCGACGTGTCGTGTGATAACCCAAATTTGCGAGTTATTAGTTAATTTGGGTTAAATGACATTTAGCTTCTAATTGTTTTATTTTAGCTAAAATCTAAAGTGTAAATTATAGGTGAATAGTTTAGAACCTGACTTGTGTCTGCATGTCAATAAGAAGTAGTACCATTGCATGTTCATGGAGCTTCTTCATACCACACGTCCACGTAGAACCATCGAGTAGTACAAGTTTTGAGCCATACATTCATGCATGCCTAGTAGTAGCTCCAGGAACGTGAGGAGTTTAGCCAACCAGATGCTACGTGGCCTTCTACCAGAGGAAGATGGAAAGAGTTGCAAAGTTAGCTGAGTCGGCAATCTGTACGCGTGGAATCCCTGCATGCGAGCCAGACTTAAGACTTCTTGCTTTTGCTCACTGGTGAGACACGTCGGCCAGATATTTTTGCTAGCTTTCCTTAGCGTCAAAGGTCAAGCTGCTTGATATTTTGCCTGATAAACGGTGCGGCTTCCTATAAATAGCCCCTGTTACTGCACTATATATGTCTCGCGCACATCACGCACCAGTTAAAGTGACCGAGAAGATGAGCGTAGAGCCGAGAGAAATAGCGAGCCAGTAGAGTGAGAGCCATGCGAAAGTACCCCGCCGAGAGAGACGGCGAGAACATGTAGAAGAGAGACGCTGCTGAATAATAGAGGAGAGCCAAGAGCTGTAGTGCAGAGTTTGTGCTGCTTTTGGATTTCATTTGATTGCAAGGTTTTATTAGGAGAATATATTGATCTGAAGTACCTCTTCTTATCAAGATGATTTGTGGAACCAGGCAAGCTGCTTTTATACCCTCTCATACATTTTGTGAAGTAATGCTATTATAATTGATGATGTAGCTTTTGGTAGAGAGATGTGATAGTCCTTTGAGATATTTGTGGCTAATGTGTTGGTGTCAGTATATGGTGATGGATTCGGTGTGAGCCACCGATACGAGCCAAGCATTAGAATGAATATCGATTTGGAAAGTGAACATCGTGAGAAATAACAAACAATGGTTTTTATAAGAGAAAACTTGGTGTTATGAAGATAAACATATTGTACCGGTCACAGTTCAGGTATGGGACAGACTGAGTTCTCCGCTAGGGACGGCCCTGTTGTGGAACGTGTCGATGATGGATCCGTAGAAGCGATCGACATCAGTAGGTTCAGGTGTCCGGGTTCTAGTGGGTCAAAGGGATCTGCTCCTCTAGCTCCTGTGTGGTGCTAGTTGAGGCTGTCGATGTCGGAGTACCCCTGCAGAGTGCAAAAGTGTGAATTTCACCCCTGTGATTCCCGGGTAGGGAAACTTACTTTCATGTGTGGCACCATGCAATTTTAATGTGCTTAATTACTTAATCACCTGTTTTTCAGAAAATCATATCTATTTTACATTTTATATGACTGTGTATAATCGGTTTGCTGAGTATGATTTGTCGTACTCACTAGCTCCGCCATATTTTTTTTAGACACAGATGTCGTCATCGAAGAAGACCTCGTCGGTGGAGGTTTAGGCACGACCAGCGGGTGGGAAGCGATGTAGAGAACCTAGTTGTAGCTTTTGTGTATTTGTAAATAAAGTTGTAAAAATAATGTGTTTGAGCTTCTCGAGATCCACTGTGCTGGTTTATGCCTGCATTTTTAGCCTTGCGTGAGTATAAGCCTCTCGGTTTACAGGCGCGCGGCGGCTGTCTCGTCCAGGCCCGGTCTCGGGGCGTGACATGTCGTGCCGCTACCTTCTTGAAGGCATCGTCGTCGCAGTCTGTGATCTCTCACTCGTGCTGCTCCGGGGGAAACCCTAGGTCCGGGTCTCCCGGATCGAACGATGGCGGCGCGCCCTGCGTCGTTCTACCTCTTGGGGTATCGTTTTTGGAGCAGCTGCTGGATGTTGGCGGATGTTGGTGGAGTGGTATTCATCTACCACATTGTTGGCGTTGAGTCTCGGTGGCATGGTGCTGCAGGGCATCGACGACGGATGCGGGATGATGTATATGTGCAGGATGATGGAGCAGTCTGGCATCATGGTGGCATCGACGGCAGGTCTTGCAAGGTTAATGCGATGATCTCTCTTGAAGATGGATTCGAGGAAGACGGCGGTAGCAACTTCTATGGCGTGTGCGTTGGCGTGCGCGGAGAGTCTGCTTGACTGGATGTGCTTCTCACCTGCTATTGGGCGGTTTGGGAAGGCATTTGGTTTTTGGATGATGTGAGTTGGTGTATTGTCACCCCCTTCATCCCTCTGTAGGTTTAGTGAGGTGGCTTCAAGGTTGATCTTTTGTATTGTTCTTGTAAGGTTTTGTGAATAATCTAATAAAAAAGCCGTGTGCATCCTTTGGATGCAGAAGCTGGAGCGATATTTCCCCCATTTTGAAAAAAAGACAACTTAGAGAACGCCAACAAGCACCAGGTTGAGGGAGCCTTGTCTTCTGTTGCACCAGAGAGACTACGTCTTAGTCCACGCCAACAAACCTTCTACGCACCAGAACAACAGCCCAAGGGGGACTCGATGACAGGCCAGCAGCCTGGCAGAGCTTCAGGATCCAAAGGAGGGGGGGGGGTCTTGCGACGACGTCTCCAAGAAGGTGCATGGAGCGCGAATGCGTCATCGTCGTCGTCATAGACCAAGGTACAACAAAGTTTTCACCCAGACCCCGAACCACCACCCACCAAGCTCGGGCTAGGTCCATACCAGAAACACAACATCTTTCACATGCATTGGGATAGGCACACCAGCGAAACTACGACCAAACGCCGACCTAGCAAAGCCCCCAAGGCACTAGGCGGGCCGTTAGCTACCGAAGCAAGCCGTGGAAAAGTAGCCCGACCGACGAGGTGAGAGGGCTGGGACATCAGTGAGAGATCAAAGGGTGATTCACAAGACACTACAAAGAAGCTTGCCCGAAGCAGGGCCACCAAGGGGAGCAGAATGAGGCGGAGAGATGGAATCCATTAGTTCGATACGGGGGATCATCTTCGGGACGCCTTCAACAAGGGACCGACACTCGAAAGGTGACACCATCACCGGCAATGGCAAGGCCATGTGTAGCTTTCGCTAAGATCCCACTGGGTAAAAAACCAGGTCGCCATCGCGAGGACTTAGAGCGGACAGAACAGAGCTCGCTACCGCACCTCAACCCTGAGTCACACTAAGACCTATCCCCAACTAGGATCAACCACAGCATGAACACAAAGGTAACATCTGCACTAGCGCAACCCTGAAGGTCGGAGGGAAACACCAAAACCGTGAAAACAGATATAGCCCGGGCCATGCTGCCTACCCCGGCAAACACGTACTGGCCCAGAGACTCAAACCCTAAAAGGGTCAGCCAGCATGGAGACCCTGCGAGAGACAACAAGCCGCCAATGCGAACGAGTGAAGCTACCGGATCGACACAATGGATCAAATACAAACACAGAAAGCCCCTACCGGGGGCCACGCCACCGCCACGTTCAAGGCCCACTTCGCCCGCCCAGGCAGAAGAGGTCAACTAGCTGGGCCCTGCCAGGCCTAGATCTGGGCCCACAAGCCCATATCCGGCCAGAACCACCTAGCCAGCAGCGGCCACGACACGCGAGGTGCCGCCCCACCAGCGGCCAGACGGAGAAGCTCTGCACCGGCCATGGCATAGTTATCTTCAGGGTATGGTAATATTATGCCGAAGTTCTGAAATGAAGTTTCTTTTTTTGATAATGAACTCCTTTATTACTTAAAAGTTAAGCATTATAGTCAGCTTTAGGATAACTAAGATGAACATAGCTGTACCAATCTTGCAAAAATAAGCATAAAAATGAAGTTATTGACAGGTTCACTACAAGAGAGTAAAAAAAAGCCTAAGTTGATGGAGGGACAATCCTCGTCTCACGCCTCCATCCTTGTTGGAAAAAAATCCCTCGCCATATCCTCTAACCGTGTAGACACCTCCGTAAAGATCTCGATGCTCCGCACTCTATAGTGGCGACCTCAAACGGAGGGTAGTCGTGCACCGGTAGATGACATGCATGAGAGAAACATTTTTATTATTACAAACCTTATCATTTATACATAAACATAGATACCAAATAACAACAATTTCTCACACCCTAATAAGTACCTCACCATTAAGCCAGTTGCCGAAAATATTCGCAATAATATTCACAACACTACGTGGCGGGTATACGGTAGAATCTATCTAGATGGCTGACTATATGGATGGATGAAAAAACACACAAGTTTTACTTCCCTACGAATTGTGTTTTGCAAGGTTATCTTTGGTAAGGATTACCCCTCGATGAAGGTACCAGGCAAACACCTTAGTTTTTATAGTCTTCCAGATTTTCAAATTATTATCAACTGAATACTCCGGTTGGATTAAAGCGTCACACATAGAATCCACCAAGAATGTGCCATCCATGATAAGATTCCAGCAAAATACATCGTACCCATGCTGGAACAAGGCATTCCACGATTCTTGTCTGGACCCAATAAAACTTCCCCTGAACAACACATTCGGTGGGAAGATTTCCAACACCTTCGAACACCTTAGTGAGCATAACACTCTTGTGTTGCACAGTATTGTATCATGCCGAATATTGTTTACGAAGTGTGCCATTTCTAAGCCACATATCCTCTCAGAATCTAATCTCTATTCCATTCTTAATAAAGAAAGAACCATATGGAAATAATAGTTTCTTCGCCGCCATAAGAGCGGCCCAAAAAATGAGAGTCCCGAGGTTTCCAAGAAATCCAAGACAACGCATTTGAGCCAATGTACTTTCTCCTAAGGAGGGTCTGCCAATCCCTTCCTCGGTTAGTAGATTGAACATCCACTTACCGAGGAGGGCCATGTTTTTAATCTCAAGGTCGACTTGAATCCCAAGACCTCCTAGATCTTTCAGGCGGCATACCACACTCCATTTTTCCAGTTGATACTTTCTTTTCTCACTATCACCTTGCCAGAAAGTCTTGATCGAAAATAATCCAGTCTTTTGAAAATTTCTTTTGGAAGTTGAAAGAAATATAACATATATATCACCATATTTCTTTGCACTGAATTGATAAGAACCAATATTCCACCCAAGGATAATAACTTCCAGCTAGCCAATCTAATTTGCAGCCTTTCCATTCAGTATTTGTAAGCCTTTCCATTCAATATTTGTAAGCCTCTACCATTTTCCATTCAGTATTTGTAAGCCTCCGATAATGAATCAGGATACCGAAATACCTAATAAGAAACTGGCCTTGCCCGCAACCAAAAAGCTCAGCATACATGTTGGCATCTTCTTGAGCTTCGCTGAAACAAAACAACTCACTCTGACGGAAGTTTATTTTCAGAACAATAAGGCCCAATGCCATGTCAAAGCTTCCATCGGAGAGATCACCTGATATATGAGCCGGGAGGGTTCTACACAGGAACAAGATCCTCCCCCTTCTCATGGTCTTGCTCGCCACGGCAACATCCACAACTTTGCCCGTCCCTAGTGGCAAGTGGGCGGTGATAGAGGTATCTAGCATGCCGGATGTGGTCGTGTGGGTGGCCCAACTCTCGGATCTCCACTTCAGCGTTGATGACGTTCAGACTACAAGTGCAGAATATTGTGTCAGCAAAGTATTTTCGTCACAAGGGTGACTCGAGGTTTTATATCGAACTCTCGGGGAATGTGTAAAGAGTTGTCTCTCCCTCTCTTCTTCTAGCAATCCTACAAAATAAAATAAAGCCTTGTATCCCCAACTCCACCGTGTGGTTATCAAGCACAAGGTTTCATATTAGTATAGTAAAATAAAGTAGTAACGAAAGTAAGATAAACTATACAAGTAAAGTAAACTAAATAAAATAAGTAAATGATTGATTGTTTTTGGGTTTTGCGTGCAAATAAGATAACTAAATATTTTTTGTATTTTCGGATTAAAATAGTGCTGCAAATAGAAAGTAGGATAAATGCAATGAAAAGATGTTTCTTATGATTAAAATTGGACCCAGGTTCATGGGTTCACTTATCTATTCTCTCTTTAACGTTGTAGTGGATAATCGTTCATCAACGAGATATTAAGAATATAACTTCAATATGTGTAAGATACACATTTATATGGGCATCACGTCCTAACATAGAGACGATGCAACACATCTCTCTTATACTAAACAAGAAAGGGAAAACTCCATGCAATTTTGTATTAAGAATTAACAGAGTATAGCCATAAATACTTTGACATGATGTTTGAATATTAAATATGCTACCTTGATCAAACATAGATCATCACTTTTGTCACATCACGAACATAGTACATGCATTCACTTTATCCCTTGTGAGATGGCAAAAGAAAGGCAAAGTCATAATAGATCATGAATTTGTTGTCACTATTTAATCACTAAAACCATGCTATTCCATCTAACACACATCACTCCACACATGTTCTTGCATACAAGTTGGATGAGAAACAATACTTAAGAATGGAGTACATAATATGCATTTATCAATACTTCTTACACAAAGTAGAGTCAAATCTCATAACAGAATATCATAGAATAAAGATTCACCACATAGGAATTACATATATGACCATAATCATGTTGGGCAGCTCATATGGTACTAAGATCTATGAAGAACATGAGAGAAATAGATGAATATGTTGCCACAAACCCGTAGTCTATAGGTGGACTACTCCCCCTTGATCATGGTGTTGATGAGGAAGATGTTGGAGAAGGTGGAGATCCCTGCGGTGGCGGTTCCGGCAGAGTTTCCCCCTGTTGGAGATATGCCCAAGAGGCAATAATAAATAGTTATTATATATATATATCTTTGTGTTTATGATAATGTTTACATACCATGCTATAATTGTATTAACCGAAACATTGATACATGTGTGTTATGTGAACAACAAGGAGTCCCTAGTAAACCTCTTGTATAACTAGCTTGTTGATTAATAGATGATCATGGTTTCGTGATCATGAACATTGGATGTTATTAATAACAAGGTTATGTCATTATATGAATGATGTAATGGACACACCCAATTTAGCGTAGCATAAGATCACGTCATTAAGTTATTTGCTATAAGCTTTCGATACATAGTTACCTAGTCCTTATGACCATGAGATCATGTAAATCACTTATACCGGAAAGGTACTTTGATTACATCAAACGCCACTGCGTAAATGGGTGGTTATAAAGGTGGGATTAAGTATCCGGAAAGTATGAGTTGAGGAATATGGATCAACAGTGGGATTTGTCCATCCCGATGATGGATAGATATACTCTGGGCCCTCTCGGTGGAATGTCGTCTAATGTCTTGCAAGCATATGAATAAATTCATAAGAGACCACATACCACGGTACGAGTAAAGAGTACTTGTCGGAGACGAGGTTGAACAAGGTATAGAGTGATACCGATGATCAAACCTCGGACAAGTAAAATATCGCGTGACAAAGGGAATTGGTATCGTATGTGAATGGTTCATTCGATCACTAAGTCATCGTTGAATATGTGGGAGCCATTATGGATCTCCAGATCCCGCTATTGGTTATTGGTCGGAGAGAAGTGTCAACCATGTCTACATAGTTCGCGAACCGTAGGGTGACACACTTAAGGTTTGATGTCGTTTAAGTAGATATGGAAATATGGAATGGAGTTCGAAGTTTTGTTCGGAGTCTCGGATGGGATCCAGGACATCACGAGGAGTTCGGAATGGTCCGGAGAATAAGATTCATATATAGGAAGTCATTTTCTAGGTTTGAAAATGATTCGGTATTTTCTCTGGAAGGTTCTAGAAGGTTCTAGAAGAGTCCGGAAGAAATAAGGATGGAAGGTGGAGTCCCAGAAGGACTCCACCCACCTTGGCCGGCCAGCCTAAGGGAGGAGGAGTCCGAAGTGGACTCCCCACCATGGTGGCCGGCCACCCCACCAAGGAAAGGGGGAGTCCCACTCCCCCTAGGTTTGGTCACATGGAAGGTTTTTTGTTGGGGTCTTATTCGGACACTTTGACCTAAACCTTGGGGCTTCCACCTATATAAAGAGGGGAGGAGAGGGGCTGGCCGGCCACCACAACACCACCATGGCCGCACCCCTCAAGGCTGCCCTAGCCGGCGCCCCTCTCCCAAACCCTAGCGGTTCCCTCCTACTTCTCTCTCCCACATAGCTTAGGCGAAGCTCTGTCGGAGATCTCCACCACCACCGCCACCATGCCGTCATGCTGCCGGGATTCCAAGGAGGATCAACTACTTCCGCTGCCCGCTGGAACGGGGAGAAGGACATCGTCTTCATCAACACCGAACGTGTGACCGAGTACGGAGGTGCTGCCCGATCGTGGCACCGTGATCAAGATCTTCTACGCGCTTTTGCAAGCGGCAAGTGATCGTCTACCGCAGCAATAAGAGCCTACTCTTATAGGCTTTGGAAATCTTCAAGGGTTAGTCTCGATCATCCCCTCGTTGCTACCGTCTTCTAGATTGCATCTTGGCTTGGATTGTGTGTTCGCGGTAGGAAAATTTTTGTTTTCTATGCAACGAATCCCTACAGTGGTATCAGAGCCGTGTCTATGCATTGATGGTTGCACGAGTAGAACACAATGGTTTTGTGGGCGTTGATGCTCTTGTTGTCTTTAGTTTGAGTACTTTGCATCTTTGTGGCATAGTGGGATGAAGCGGCTCGGGCTAACTTTACATGACCGCGTTCATGAGACTTGCTCCTCGTTCGACATGCAACTTGTATTGCATAAGAGGCTTTGCGGGTGTCTGTCTCTCCTACTATAGTGAAGATTCAATTTACTCTTCTATTGAAAACACTAGTATCACCGTTGTGGTTCATGTTCGTAGGTAGATTAGATCTCACTCGAAAACCCTAAACCACGTAAAATATGCAAACCAAATTAGAGACGTCTAACTTGTTTTTGCAGGGTTTGGTGATGTGATATGGCCATAATGTGATGATGAATATGTATGAGATGATCATTATTGTATTGTGGCAACCGGCAGGAGCCTTATGGTTATCTTTAAATTTCATGTTGAGTAGTATTTCAAAGTAGTTGTAATAGTTGCTACATGAGGTGAACAACCATGAAGACGGCGCCATGGACCTTGACGCTACGTCGACAATGATGGAGATCATGCCCGTTGATGATGGAGATCATGTCCGTGCTTTGGAGATGAAGATCGAAGGCGCAAAGACTAAAGGGCCATATCATATCACATATGAATTGCATGTGATGTTAATCCTTTATGCATCTTATTTTGCTTAGATCGCGACGGTAGCATTATAAGATGATCCCTCACATTAATATCAAGATAATAAAGTGTTCTCCCCTCGTATGCACCGTTGCCAAAGTTCGTTGTTTCAAAGCATCTCGTGATGATCGAATGTGATAGATTCAATGTTCATATACAACGGGTGTAAGCCATGTTGCACACGCGGAATACTTGGGTTTGCTTGACGAGCCTAGCATGTACAGACATGGCCTCGGGACAACGGAAACCGAAAGGTTGAACACGAGTCACATGGATGATGTGATCAACATGTTGATGTTCACCATTGAAGCTACATCATCTCACGTGATGATCGGTTTTGGTGTAGTGGATGTGGATCGTGTACCACTTAACAACTATGAGGGATGTTGTGTTAAGTGGGAGTTCATTAGTAATTAGATTAAAACATGAACTAATTATCATAAACATAGTCACGAGTAGTATTTTGAATTAATTTTGTAGTATTGGCATCCGTTTTTCTACCATGCGCTAGTCTTGTTGTTGAGATAGAAATATCGTTAAAATCGACAAGAAACTTTACGGATTGGTACCGTATTGTTAAAGAATCAAGAAATGATTAAGTCCTATTGCAAACTTTTAGTAAACCTCACATTGTTGATTCAGAGAGCTATGGTTTCAATTAGTACCTAAAGTTATCTTGTCTCCGCGAAACTTGAAGTTCAAATATGTTTGAAAAGTAAGGAGCTGAAAATTTAGTTTTCAGAAATAATCAAGGTATGAGATATATATGATATCTAAGACCTTATTGCAAGATAATAGAATATAATTTGGTGAGACTACATAAACTCATAAGTTTTATGGGAATGTACGAAGGTTGAAGACGCAAGGCGTCCCAATCCTCCAACTATTGGGGCACTAACAATATTCACATATCCATGAAGTGATCGTCCTTAGTATGCACCGTTGCTAAGACTCGTCGTTTCGAAGCATCACGTGATGATCGGGTGTTATAGATTCTACGTGTGCATACAACGGGTGCAAGCCAGATTTGCACATGCGAATATCGAGGTTATACTTTACGAGCCTAGCATGTACAGACATGGTCTCGAAAAGTCTTCATGATATGATAATATTATGAGTGAAATTGTTCATCATATTAAAAGGTTACTAATAGTGAAATCCGGAACACTTGTCATATGATGATCAACTTCAAAGTAAGAACCTCAAGGTTATTAGTATTTGACCAACAAACCTAGAAGTTATTGATGTTGAAGTATTTTTCTGAATAATGAGGAAAGCTAAAAGAGAAACTACAAAAAGATTATTGGCAGAAAGAAAGAAAATACTAGAAAGTCTAGCTCAGGTGTATATAAATGATATACATGTTATGAATGTATTCCTTGTTTGGTCACACAATGAAATTCTTGGGTATTAGTACCATATTGGTTGGTATGAAGTGTCATACAAAACAACGCAATACAAGAATACAATGGCCTAAGTGACTGATAAGGAATATGGTAATAATGCACGTCTGGAACATAATAAAGTGTTGTTATGTTTATCGTTGGCATTCTACCTAGCCCTTAGAATTTATAATAAAGAACTTAATAATTGTTATTTTGCTCTGGTCAAATCAAAACAATGAGTTGTTCAAATTATGACATTACTCCATGTACGATGGATAAGTTATTATAAATCTTAATGGTGAAACACACACACATAATACTGACGCTAAAAGGCAAATGATTTGAATTCCACTTATTTGTGGAACCGCCATTTAGGTCATGTTAGAAAGGAACGCATGAAGGAACTCCATGCAAATGGATTTTTGGAGTCATTTGATTTTTGAATCGTTTGGCGCTTGCAAATCTTTTCTAAAGAGAATGACTAAAATACCGTTCATAGGCCAAGAGTTGAACGGGCAACTAACTTAGTGGAAACATACATGTTGATGTATGTGGTTCACTGGGCATAGTTGTATGCGGGAGATTCTTCTACTTCATGAAAACTTCCAACAATGAATTGAGTATATATATGTGGATATATTCGATAAGAAAGAAGTTTGAAACATTTGAATAGATTCAAATAAATTTCAGCATGAAGTGGAAATCATCGTAATAGAAAAATCAAATATCTATGATTGGATCATGGTGGAAATATTTGAATTACGAGTTTTTAGCGAACATCTAAGAGAGTTATGAAATTGTTCTACAACTCACATTTCTTAGAGTATCATAATGATGATATTTTTAGTATCCGAGAGATGTATCCAAACCTTGTTGGATTAATGATGAGATAAAATATTATGACGCCATTATATTTTTGTGGATTATGCTTTAGTGACTACCACTTTTACACTGAATAGAGCATCATCATGATCCGTTGAAATGACACCATACGAGTTATGGCATGGGTATGAACCACGATAGTCTTTTCTTAAATTTTGGTATGCATAGCATAAGTAAATAAGTTTACAACCAAAATCGGATAAATGTCTTTGTTGGTTATCCCAGAGATTTGATTGGGAATTCTTCCCACAAGACAAAGACAAAAGTGTTTGTCAATGTTTCTTATTTCCGAGAAATTGTTTCTAGCGAAGTATTTGAGTGGGAGGACAATAGAACTTGATAAGGTTTATGAACACTGAGCATAATGATCAGAGTAGCGCAGCATCGGAATTGGTTCCGGAAGCGGCCACGTCGATCATAGCTCCCATGACTACAAAATGTTTTAGCCATGGAGATCAAAGTACCTATTGAACTTTGTAAGTATGATTTACTTTGTGATCAAATAAATGATTTGTGAAAAAAGGATTGTTTTTTGAACAATAATAAATCAACTACATACAAAGAAGTTATGATGGGCCCTGACTCCGTTAAAATGGCTATACGCCATGAAATCCAAGATAGATAAATACTTTTTGAAAGTAAATGGATCTATAGAATTGATGGACTTGGATGAAATATCCTTGAAGAAGCTCGACTTGTCGAAAAGTTGTTTACGACAAAGTTCAAAGAGTTGACTACGATAAGATTAGATCTTCCGTAGCAATGCTTATAGTCTACGAGGATTATTCTAGTAATCGCTACATATTTCTTTTATGAGATATGCTAGTAGGATGGCAAAATACATTACTTAACAGAAGTGTGTAGTAAAGGTGTATACAAGATACAACCAAGAGTTTGCTGGTCCGTGGAATACTAGATAGGTATACGAACTTCAATTGGATGAAGTGAGTATCACGGAGTTGGAATCTTCACCAGATGAAATAGTCAAAGAGTTTTTGATTTCATCAGAGACGATGAAGAGGCTTGCATTTGCAAGAAATTAAGTGGGAGCTCTGAGACATATTTATAGTACTTTATGTAGATGACATATAGTTGGTTATAAATAATATAATTATATACTTGATTAAAAGGTTTCATTGAGAAATTAACTTCAATGAAAGGATATGGACTGAAACATATCTAGTGTCAAGATCTATGAAGATAGATTGAACACAAAATAAGTTTAAGTCAAAGTACATAGAATGGATATTGAAATAGTTCAATATAGAAATATTAAGAAAATATTCTTATCATGTGAAGTTTTAACAAGACTTGAATGTATCTGACACTCAATGAGTAAAAACACATGAGTGATTATAGATCACAAATAATATGTACACAATCAGATGTCATGTGCTCTTAAAAACTTTATGAGCATGTACCAGAATGATTCATGTGATGATCATTGAAAAACAGTAAGAATATTCTTGAGTACTTAAGAAGAAACCAAGGATATATATATATATAGTTTTATATGGAGAAATGACAAACAAATCACTGTAAAGTGTTGCACCGATATTTTTTTGTCACATATGAAAATAAAATTTCAATCTCAAATTAGACTAAGTATTGTTTAAAAGGTAGCACAATGAGCTAGAAATTATCTATGCTAGATTTAGAAGAGTTCTAAATATTGTGACGGATTTTACAAAAGAAGGCAGAATATGTCATTGTTTTGACAATGACCAAGGATGTTAAAATCAAGAGGTTCTTTGAGAACTTGGTGTAGTTCCGACGAAGCAGAACTTTGAAGCTATATTGTGTGTGACAATATTAGTGACATATTTCAGACTGCGGAATTAAGGTTCCACCAGAAGACCAAACATATTTAATGCCGACTCATTTGGAAATGAGTGATGCGTTGAGACGCAAATGAATTACAAAATACATACGTTTCTGAGCGTGTCAGATCCGTTGACTAAAACATCTCCCATGAGCAATACATGATAAAGCACCGGAAGGCCAAGGTGTTATATCTTTACAAATGTAAACTAGATTATTGACTCTAGTGCAAGTGGGTGACTGTTGGAGATATGCCCAAGAGGCAATAATAAATAGTTATTATATATCTTTGTGTTTATGATAATGTTTACATACCATGCTATAATTGTATTAACCGAAACATTAATACATGTGTGTTATGTGAACAACAAGGAGTCCCTAGTAAACCTCTTGTATAACTAGCTTGTTGATTAATAGATGATCATGGTTTCGTGATCATGAACATTGGATGTTATTAATAACAAGGTTATGTCATTATATGAATGATGTAATGGACACACCCAATTTAGCGTAGCATAAGAAAAACGTCATTAAGTTATTTGCTATAAGCTTTCGATACATAGTTACCTAGTCCTTATGACCATGAGATCATGTAAATCACTTATACCGGAAAGGTACTTTGATTACATCAAACGCCACTGCGTAAATGGGTGGTTATAAAGGTGGGATTATTTCTCAAAAAAAAAATTAAAGGTGGGATTAAGTATCCGGAAAGTATGAGTTGAGGAATATGGATCAACAGTGGGATTTGTCCATCCCGATGACGGATAGATATACTCTGGGCCCTCTCGGTGGAATGTCGTCTAATGTCTTGCAAGCATATGAATAAGTTCATAAGAGACCACATACGACGGTACGAGTAAAGAGTACTTGTCAGGAGACGAGGTGGAACAAGGTATAGAGTGATACCGATGATCAAACCTCGGACAAGTAAAATATCGCGTGACAAAGGGAATTGGTATCGTATGTGAATGGTTCATTCGATCACTAAGTCATCGTTGAATATGTGGGAGCCATTATGGATCTCCGGATCCCGCTATTGGTTATTGGTCGGAGAGAAGTGTCAACCATGTCTACATAGTTCGCGAACCGTAGGGTGACACACTTAAGGTTTGATGTCGTTTAAGTAGATATGGAAATATGGAATGGAGTTCGAAGTTTTGTTCGGAGTCTCGGATGGGATCCAGGACATCACGAGGAGTTCGGAATGGTCCGGAGAATAAGATTCATATATAGGAAGTCATTTTCTAGGTTTGAAAATGATTCGGTATTTTCTTCCGGAAGGTTCTAGAAGGTTCTAGAAGAGTCCGGAAGAAATAAGGATGGAAGGTGGAGTCCCGGAAGGACTCCACCCACCTTGGCCGGCCAGCCTAAGGGAGGAGGAGTCCCAAGTGGACTCCCCACCACGGTGGCCGGCCACCCCACCAAGGAAAGGGGGAGTCCCACTCCCCTAGGTTTGGTCACATGGAAGGTTTTTTGTTGGGGTCTTATTCGGACACTTTGACCTAAACCTTGGGGCTTCCACCTATATAAAGAGGGAGGAGAGGGGCTGGCCGGCCACCACAACACCACCATGGCCGCACCCCTCAAGGCTGCCCTAGCCGGCGCCCCCTCTCCCAAACCCTAGCGGTTCCCTCCTACTTCTCTCTCCCACATAGCTTAGGCGAAGCTCTGTCGGAGATCTCCACCACCACCGCCACCACGCCGTCGTGCTGCCGGGATTCCAAGGAGGATCTACTACTTCCGCTGCCCGCTGGAACGGGGAGAAGGACGTCGTCTTCATCAACACCGAACGTGTGACCGAGTACGGAGGTGCTGCCCGATCGTGGCACCGTGATCAAGATCTTCTACGCGCTTTTGCAAGCGGCAAGTGATCGTCTACCGCAGCAATAAGAGCCTACTCTTATAGGCTTTGGAAATCTTCAAGGGTTAGTCTCGATCATCCCCTCGTTGCTACCGTCTTCTAGATTGCATCTTGGCTTGGATTGTGTGTTCGCGGTAGGAATTTTTTTGTTTTCTATGCAACGAATCCCTACACCCCCTCCAATCTTCGTTGCTGCAGCCTCCATTTTGTGTTTCTGTGTTTCTACGATGCTATCCTCCAGAAAACCCTCGGGGGTTATATATATAGGAGTTTTTATGTTAGAAGAAGTCGGTTCGTGAAAGAATCAAGCGAATCAGATGATCGATGGCGAAAATAGGGTGGGTGGCGCGCCCTCTTGCTGGTCGCGTCACCACCACTCTTTTGGGTCTGAAGCCCCTTCAGGTTAGGTCCAAAAGTCCGTGATGCTTCTCTTGGTAAAAAAATGACGTCCCAGAAATCTTAGCTCAATTTAACTCCGCATAGGTATCTGAAAGTGAAAAATACACAAAACATAGTTTTTCCGTTCTGCGGAGTTATAACCCAAATAAACGGGATCATTTGTAAATCCCCATAAATCAATATAAAACATGAAAATAACATCATATATGTTACAAATATGTGGGAATAAATGTTAATAAAGTAAAAAGTTCATGTATGCATTTTACATGCATCAAGGATGCACCACCCGAAGCGCGCCTATGACTTCAGGCGATACGCAGGACCCACGCTCGCCTTGGTGAACCCCAACCTCGTATTCATCACCGATGTCACCGGTGTGTATTCCTACCTCCCTCCTCCTTCCCCTTATTTACATTTTTTTGTTGATTCTTCACTGTGTTCAAGGTCAATGGTGATTTAGTATTTTGTCTAGTTATTAGAATGGAAGATTCATTGAGGCATCGTACTGTATAACGACTAGGAACATGATTTAGAGTGCAACAAATGCGAGTGTACTAAATTCAGTATTTCAACCAGTAGAATTCAGTATGTCAACCACAACTTAAATATAACATAATATCAGACCATGCCGCCTTTAAGGTTATATGGAGTATTGATAGTGGAATGGGACCGTGGGAGATGAAATTGCTGAATTCGCAGTTGATTTGAGTACTTTTCTGTCCATGCGAAAACCACATAGGTTTGGTTAGTGCCTGTGACTTGAAATTTGTTTTGATATGCATTACTTGTAGTTGGCTTCCTAGGCAGGCATTGAGTTGTTCATCGCTGCTGTCAAGTGGATTAAATTTGTAGCTTGGACTTGTTAATTCTTCCATGTCCCGTGAGGCCCCTCGATAGATCCAAAAAGAGTGTAACATGTATCACATTATCGACAGTCTACATTTATTGTTGGCGCTCTTGTTGTTTGCTTTGTCCTCCGGTTGTATATGTAATGTGTCTTTTCACACTACTAGTGGTTGGGGCGCCCCATGGGGCGCCTCCTCGCTGGTCCTTTGCGGTCCAATCAAGGAGCAACACGAATTTCCTAGGTCAACACCATAACAGCAGTAAAAGTCAGTCTACTCTATTTCATCAACCAACACATCAAGCACATAACCAAAACAAACAACAAAGATGTGCAGTTTCCAACACAAAAAAGTTTGCAACAGCAGAGGAAAAGGACATGACACCCAGGTTGCTCTTTGTTTCCAGCACACATATATCTACAAGAGGAACTGAGAATGCAGGCTTCTATTTGCCAGTGGTTGCGAATAAGGCGACTTCAAACTCTAGTTGCTCTTGCTTCTCTACCATCAGAAATAAGCAGCCACAACCTTGAAGGTGGATTTGGGTAGCGTCGTGGGCTTCAGGACACTCTTGGGCAGATGGCCTGCCGGATCTTGAACACAGCCCCCCTGTCTCCATCGTGTGGCCGGAAAAGTTAAGCCCTTTGTTCGTTGCTGCAACAGCTTTCTCGGCGTACTTGAAGAAGAAGTACGGTGTAAGGAAATATTCTCGGAATTGTGGTTCAAGGAGGAGTAGAAACAGTACCTGTGACACACAGGACAGGTCGCCACAATCGCTGATGTTGATAGCACGTCCTTCCCAAGCACTTGTACAACATCACAAATCTTGCCTGTCGATACCAGTAAAAGATACATAAGTTAGCTAGATGGTGTAAAGAAAATAACACCGTTACTTTCAAGGATGATATTTAGGGAGGCAGATATTCCATGCAATTAAGAGTGAGAAACAACGGAGCAAATGAAAAGTATCATCCGACGAGACTATTTGATAATAGCGAGATGCATAAGACAATGTGCTCGAGGAGATCATGTCATTACTTATAATAAATTGACCAGGTTCATGGCAGGGAACATTTCACGTGAATAGGGATCCTGACTATTAAAATTTCAGGAAGTATGGTGGCAATTAGCAAAGACAGTAGGTTTTTTTGTTCACTCCACCATACCAAAGTAAGGTGAACCGGCATGCAGAGACTAACCATTTTCACTCTAGGGAGATTGATGGCATCACCATTCACCATGCATGAATTCACTATGCATGTGATGGAAGTAGCTGATAGCTCAACTGACATTTTACAACCTTATACAAGGAGAAGCAACAGTAATTTATTGTAATCAAGGAGTACAGGACTAAAGCATGACATAATGTGTGCAACATGGAGAATGGAGGGGACAAAGAAAAGGAAAATTGCCAACCAATTTATTTCCCATACTACTTGAACAATAAACTACCAGAAATACCATTCTCAAGGAAAAAGTAAGTTGACAACGTATGAAACTAAAAAAAAAAACAGCCACTAAAGAGCACCAACGGCCTGTGACTCAAGGAAAATTTCTTTCCCTTACTACTTGAATATTATTAAGCATGAATACACAAAACAAAACACCAATATATTCTTTCTCAGACTACTAATATGAAAGCTAAAAAATGAAGCACTTACTAATATCGGGCTACTAAACAAATATAGCAATAGCACGAGAACATGGTGCAACCTGCGACATCTTATGTATTTCTTTGATCTATTCAGGGCTTTTTTTCCCACACTTACTTCAGAATAACCTCCTCTATCCAAGTTCTGCACACAGCAAGATTCGTCTCAGTATTAACAAACACTGATGTCGATTGCAAATTTTGAAGCAGTAAATAGCACAAATAAATTCTTTAGCAAACCATAACAAACTGAATGCCAATGATCTAGTACCACAAGTATTTTCCCGTCATCAATTATACACCACAGAGAACTAACAATATATATATCCTTAGCCTGCTTCTTGTTTTGTACATTTTTCACTACACCCTTAATAAATCTGGCTCTGGCCCTTTCAAAAATACTCATGTTGTGAGTTAAATTTAAACAAAACATGGTTAGCTTTGTCAATAAGAAGAGTTCAACTTGCACGCTAACATCTAGTCAAAATTCTTATGGCTTTACGAGAAAATACTTCTCTATAGGTAACATTGAATTTCAATAATCAGTTGGCATCACTTGACTGAAAATATGCAATTATTGTTCTGTTGTCAATCAAACAATTAAAGCATAAGACATCACACAATGGTGAATTTATAGAGATTAGAAGAGTGATAACACATACCAGAAGACCAGGACAATTTTGGAATTGCACTATGTGGATATCTTTGAGCCATGTCATCTGAATCCCTGAACTTGAGCAGCAACCATGCATCCGCATTGCAAACAATCAATGCTATAACAGTGGATAAAACATCAAATTAGGCTCCCATTAGCTTTTCTTTTGGGCATTCCAACATCATCACCTATTGGCTTCATTGCCCTTGCATTTCTGATAATTCCAAATTCACCATTACCAACACCATCTAGTGCTGAAGGGGGAGAAGGAGGAAGCCCTGAAGAAAATCCAAGCCTTTGGTGAAACTCTTGGTGCAGAAGTACAAAATGCTTAACAGTGAGAGATAATGAGCATAACACACTCGAATCCACCGATGTTTATGAGATCACTCAAATGACAACAAGTACAATGGACTAAAGTAGCTGAGCTGGTAGCATTTACCGGACACAAATAACCAAATAAGAGATTCAGGGGCACAAGAAAGAATGCAGACTGGACATACAACATAGAGGATCTCATAGTCCCTGAAAACTGGCGGCTATGGGGAAATTTGTTTGCTCCACAAGCTTTGAAATGTAGAGAAGGCATTATCATTATCAATATTCACATGCATTGGCACCAGCTGCACAAAATCCACGGCCTTTCTTTCGATGTCGAAAAAATGACCCAACCCAACGACGACAACACTTACCCGAAAAACCAAGCGAGGCAAAGTTTCGGACAAACTTGATAGTAACTATGATGTGGGTTTTCTTGGTTGGGACATGGCTGGTACTTGCATTTATGTTTCTGCTACCATACTTCCACAGATGGGTAGCAAGTAACACACTTAGTTGTGAAGCTTGGTATCTGAGCTAGTAAATTGGTCTTGATGTAAAACATTTGAAGACCATATTCATGAACATTTGATCTGAATTGCAATTTCTTATTATGGAACAGGACAATGAGATGCAAGCTTCTCGTACATGTAAATTATGATCTCAGACTGTACCTCGTAGGAAGTTCATGAACATCTTGAGCCAATATATCTGCCACTGATGATAAGCTAATCCTCTCAAAGCCTCTTTCGGGTTTGCTGTTTGCATATCAAGTGCTTCCACGCAAAAGAAAATAAGAACAAACTGTGTTTGAAAAAAGAAGTGGTCTCTGATATCACCAAATGCGTTGAAATTGTGATGCTCCTACCGATCTTGTGTTGTGGGGAGCACTGGGTGGCCCAAAATCCAAATCTGTGCTCATCAGCGTGTTGTTCCTGATAAATATAAGAGTTAAATTAGATTCTTACTTTTGCCAGAAAAACTAAGCATCTGCACAAACGTCTGATTATAAACAATGTATACAAATTGAAATATTAACCAACATAATTCAGTTATTGCTAATCTTCAGCGCAAAATATCCAGCAGCATGCTACAGGAGCATTTTTTTAGCACGGGAGCATTTCCTGGCAGACGCCCGTCCAACACACCGCGACATTACCTCGTCGTCAACTCGGTTGCCGTGCAGGTCCCCGTCCTCCCGAACAGGCTGGAGTCGCTGGAGCACACCCCATCTCCTAGGCTATGAGGTTGGAGAAGTTGGCGTAGCCACAATCCTCGGTGAGCTAGCCCCCACGAGGCCATGCTCTCTTCTTCGTCCTCGGAGGACGCGGCCAGGAGCACGGAGTGGCGGCCCAGGAATCCCGAGTGGCGGTCGTCCATACAGGCGGCGACAGCCTCTTGGAGGAGAAGAGACCGACACTCGGCCCGTTGTACTGAGACAGGCTCCGCCGCCTAGATCTTCCCCAGCAGCGGCCGGTCCGCCAGTGGAGATCTCACGGCTCTCCGCACCGGCGTACCGCGTGAGGCATATGTGATGCCAGGGGGGACTCGGGTGCCCACGCTCCTCGACGACAACATCATGGGCGAAGCGAACGGCGTTCTTCACCACCACAATGGAACCCGACGTTCCCCGCCGCCGGCTGCCCGCTCGATGTGCTACTCCCGGTGGCCGCCGCCAAGAAGAGTTGGACGGGACAAAAAAAAATAGGGTTTGGGAAGGCTAGAGCGTGGTCAGAGAAAGCAAATGTTCGTGCCTTTTTTCTTTTCTTTTTTTATAAGTATGTTCGGGCCTTCTTTCCGCTCGCGTAGTACAGATGCGATGCAGTACACATCGGAGTTTTTTCTCCCAACCCAAGCGCACCACGTGGATAGCCCAGCCATCTCGCTAGGGGTCTCGCACTTACTTATTCTCCATGTTTTGCCATGAAATAATGTATTTACCTTTGCACGTCTATATACTTAACAAGCTTATTTACTTATATGAAAATACCCATGTGGCTTTTGATACGTCCAAAACGTATCTACTTTCCCGAACACTTTTGCTATTGTTTTGCCTCTAATTTGTGTATTTTGGATGCAACTAACACGGACTAACGCTGTTTTCAGCAGAACTGTTCTGGTGTCTCGTTTTTGTGCAGAAATCCAACTTTCAGGAAAAACCTCGGGA
>NC_061511.1:174094558-174135132 GCF_022539505.1 Lolium rigidum | reverse complement strand
TGATGGCGTGTATTTCACACGTTCGTTGGGCAACCCCAAGAGGAAGGTATGATGCGCACGGCAGCAAGTTTTCCCTCGAAAGAAACCAAGGTTTATCGAACCAGGAGGAGCCAAGAAGCACGTTGAAGGTTGATGGCGGCGGGATGTAGTGCGGCGCAACACTAGGGATTCCGGCGCCAACGTGAAACCTGCACAACACAACCAAAGTACTTTGCCCCCAACGAAACGGTGAGGTTGTCAATCTCACCTGGCTTGCTGTAACAAAGGATTAACCGTATTGTGTGGAAGATGATTGTTTGCGAGAGAAAACGGTAAAAACAAGTATTGCGGCAGATTTGTATTTCGGTATTAAAGAATGGACCGGGGTCCACGGTTCACTAGAGGTGTCTCTCCCATAAGATAAAAGCATGTTGGGTGAACAAATTACGGTCGGGCAATTGACAAATAGAGAGGGCATAACAATGCACATACATGACATGATAAGTATAGTGAGATTTAATTGGGCATTACGACAAAGTACATAGACCGCCATCCAAGCTGCATCTATGCCTAAAAAGTCCACCTTCGAGGTTATCATCCGAACCCCCTCCGGTATTAAGTTGCAAAGCAACGAGACAATTGCATTAAGTATGGTGCGTAATGTAATCAACAACTACATCCTCGGACATAGCGCCAATGTTTTATCCCTAGTGGCAACGAGCACAACACAACCTTAGAACTTTACGTCCTTGTCCCAGGTGTCAATGCGGGCATGAACCCACTATCGAGCATAAATACTCCCTCTTGGAGTTAAAAGCAAAAACTTGGCGAGCCTCTACTAGTAACGGAGAGCATGCAAGATCATAAACAACACATATGTAATAACTTGATAATTAACATGACATGGTATTCTCTATCCATCGGATCCCGACAAACACAACATATAGAATTACGGATAGATGATCTTGATCATGTTAGGCAGCTCACAAGATCTAACAATGAAGCACAATGAGGAGAAGACAACCATCTAGCTACTTGCTATGGACTCATAGTCCGGGGGTGAACTACTCACTCATCACTCCGGAGGCGACCATGGCGGTGTAGAGTCCTCCGGGAGATGAATCCCCTCTCCGGCGGGGGTGCGGAGGAGATCTCGAGAATCCCCAGAGATGGGATCGGCGGCGGCGGCGTCTCGATGGGTTTTCCGTATCGTCGTTTTTCGCATCGGGGGTTTCGCGACGGAGGCTTTAAGTAGGCGGAAGGGCAGAGTCGGGGGCCTGACGAGGGGCCCACACCATAGGGCGGCGCGGGCCCCCCCTTGGCCGCGCCGCCATGTGGTGTCGCCACCTCGTGGCCCCACTTCGTATCCTCTTCGGTCTTCTGGAAGCTTCGTGGAAAAATAGGCCCCTGGGTCTTCGTTTCGTCAAATTCCGTGAATATTTCGTTACTAGGATTTCTGAAACCAAAAACAGCAGAAAACAGGAACTGGCACTTCGGCATCTTGTTAATAGGTTAGTTCCAGAAAATGCACGAATATGACATAAAGTGTGCATAAAACATGTAGGTATCATCAATAATATGGCATAGAACATAAGAAATTATCGATACGTCGGAGACATATCACGGTACTCTATTAAAAGGAGTACCTTAATATCCAGTAGTTTCCCTTGAGGCCCGGCTGCCACCGGCTGGTAGGACAAAAGATGTTGTGCAAGTTTCTCATTGCGAGCACGTACGACTATAATTGGAACACATGCCTATTGATTGATTAGTACTTGGACACCGTTTTATTATTATCCGCAAATGCCACTGCTATGATTGTTACATGAGTTTCTCTCATCCATGCAACGCCCGTCATCCGTCCCCGTGCCTACGATATTTTAATCCTCGCTTGTTTACTAAAATCACTACTGTCTGTCTTTGTTACTCTGCTGCTTTGTTATTTTACTACGCTACTTGCTATAAAGCTGTTACTCTTGATAAACTCTTGCGAGCAAGTACTGTTTCAGGTGCGACTGAATTGACAACTCCGCTGTTAAGACGTTCAAGTATTCTTTGTCTCCCCTTATGTCGAATCAATAAATTGGGTTTTACTTCCCTCGAAGACTGTTGCGATCCCCTATACTTGTGGGTCATCAGCTTTATGTGTTGTTATGAGAAACCAGGTGAGAATTTACCTATGAGAAGACCTGGGTCGCTTATGCGTTGTTTTGTCAGTTTTATCTAGCTTTTAGAAATGTAAAACAAAATTTTATAATTTCTATTTACCTGTGAGAAGTCCAGGATTAGCATTTACATATAAGTAGACATGGGTCAACATTTGTGTTGTTCTATCAATTTTATGCAACTTACGGAATGCAAACTAGTTTTATGCAGACCTGGGTTGGAATTTGTCCTTCACGTTAGCTCATACATCATTTTTTAATTTGTTTTCATTATAAATACATGATTTTATCAATCTTGTTATTCTATTTCTAGTGTCAGTCTTCTTGGTTTCTTAGTGTCTCTTGTCGGTTCAAGCATAAGTTTAGTTTGGCAACCAATGTCACATTTAAAAGTCATGTGACTCAATTTTTTCAAGTTGCTTTTTAGCTCCTTGGCATGTTTTCCTTTAGTGGTGAAGGTTGTATATCTCGAGATGCTGTTAAGTTGTTCAAGTCAAGCTTACATTTGTTCTTTCTTGTCCCTAGTACTATTATTTAGAAAACCATGCTTTTCGGTGTGATTCTCTTTCCTCTCCTCGTAAGTTCTCCGTCTGGTGGGTGGAGCTGGAAGAGGTAGAGAAGGTTTCTCATCACCTGAACCTACTAATTTGATCTATTACAGATTCAGAGCCTCCTGACCTACTACTGGTTTCATCACCATCTTGCAATACAGAATAATAGCTCATGATGTATGAGCTTGGTAAGTTAATTACTTGAGTGATGACATGAATTTCTCCTTCTCCTCAACTAGCTATGGAGAACTCGATACTGATTGCACGACGTGCTTCCCCGTGATTGGCAGGTTATAGGAGCTGAAGGACAAGATAAGCATACATGGAGAACTGAGCAATAGCCACGGAAATACCAAAGGGTGGCAACTTCACACCGGTAAACTAGTGCACCCGAGGGTCAGTATGAACCTACATGATTACAAGCACGCCGTTGACAAAATAATATTCTAACTTGTGACTATCCTGTTCAGCTGTAGGACAATCTATAGATGAACATCACCTTGGTTAATTCCTTTGAGTCTTCTCACCATGTATCTATAGCATTATTAACTTAGTTACATCTTTATCTTTATTCTATCTTAATATGTTAACTTTTAAGTCATATAATCAATTAAGTCAGTCATTTATTTTCTTCATTTTCTTAGCTCTTGGTCTCAATCTCATATTTTTCTTAGTTATTTAGTCCAACTGTTTATTTGTTCAGCATTCTTCAGTTCTCTCATATTTTTGTTTCCATTTCTTATTATTGAGTCTAGTTGCTCCTTTTAGAGCTCTAATTATTTTTTGGTCCTTCATTGTTTGGCCTTCTCAATTTTCATTCATCATTTTTCCGTATTCTATATAGTTCTTCATTGACATCCCCTCAGTATTTCTTTTCTCAATTTTTTTCTTCCTTAGACCTCTTATTCTTATGGTTAAATCATTATTCCCATGCATCTCATTTTTATTTTCCCAGTCTTCATTTACTCATTTATATCATTTTTTCGGTACTCTTAGTCATCTCAATCTTCTGCTTATTTCAGACTTCTTAGTTTCTATTTATATCAATTTCCTAAATTTCTCATTCTTTTCATCTCTCGGTTTTGATTTTCTGTTTCCTTTGTTATATTTTCTCAGTCGTAATTTCTCATTTTCATAGTTTTTATTTATATTAAATTTCTCACTTTATGAGTATTTTCTTCTCTCGGTTGTTCAGTTTATATATTCCTCCTTTATGTCTCATATTTCATTCTCATTTTCTTAGTTTTTCCTGATTATGCTAGTTTTCACTTTTCTCTTCTCATTCATCTTATTTTATCATTCTTTGCTTCTCCATCAGTTATTATTGTTTCTTTAGTCTTGCTATTTTTCATTTGATTTCTCTTAAGTGTTCAGTTATTATCTCACTTCACTTTTCACTTTTTCACTTCTTCATTATTTTTTATTCTGCTTAGTTCATCACGTTTCATCAATTTTTCTCAGTAAATATTTTCTCATTTTTATATTTTAATTTTTTATCTTATTTTTCAGTGCAATTCCATTTGATATTTCTGTGCAGGTAGACATAAGCAATCATGATGTATAGTTAAAAGCAGGTGTTGCTTTTCTTGCTAAAAGCCATAAGCCTATTAGTGCAGAAAGAAAGATCATGTGGAAATAAAGGGGATGACGCTGGTTCAAGGTGGAGGGAGAGATCCTCATTCGGTTGTTTGATCTGGAAGTTGTGGCTTGCATTGAGAGGAACCGAGGAAGAAGAGAGAATGTTTTGCTCGTTGTGCTATTGTTAAGGAAGGGCCAATGAATAGAAGGCCTTGTTTTTCTGTCTAGTTTTTGTAAGACCCAAAATATAAGTGTGGATGCAGATATAGGAAGTTATAAATGCAGCCCATTTTTTGTTGTTTTCACGGGCGTGAACTACGGGAGTCTTGCCATGGAAAATCAGTCTCGTTGAATAAAAAAACGACAGTATAAAAACCAGACTGATTGATTTTTAGGAGGTTCTCTTTTTTGTTGTTAGCTATGCAGAATGAAACTGATGAAAGCCAACGAATGAGCCATTTACTCATTATAGACTTACAGAAAGTACTGACTTATATATGGCCAATTGTGAAATGAGCTAGTTGATGGTTAGATAATCCCTTGATTTTGTATTATTGCTTTCAACTTGAATAAGACTACTCTTCTTCGGTTAGAAAAGAGCGAAGGCTGATGACCGGCTTGAATCCTTATAGCTAAAAATAGTTCAAAAAGAAGCATCATCGCACAACATGATTGGTTCATGGTTAGCGCTGTGGCTAGTAATCTTTATTTAAATATAGCAACGATAAAATGTGCAAAGAACAAAGCATCCACGGCAAGCATCATAGGATTCGATATGAAATTGGGCAAATGAAACCGCAAACATGTAGGAGTGTGGATTTTGTACACCCAAGCATGGGTGTGGGTGTACTCTTTGCCATTGATTTTGATCTTGAGATTCGTGCAAAGTCTGGTAGAGTGAAACATTTTCTTCCACTTCTCTCATTTTCCTGTCACCTCCATTGCTCCTTTTATCCCGGCTTTTGGCCGCGCGACACGGTACGTGCTGTTCGTGTCGGGGACAGGAGATGTCGTGACCATCAGAAAGTACAGGCCCTGTCCTCCATCCCCAACCTCTCTCCCCTGTGTTCCCCAACCTCTCTCCCCTGCGTTTCCTCACGCTGTAGCTGCCGGCGTCGCCAGGGAGTTTTCGACACCATGCTGCCGACGCGCAGATAGCTCACGCCTTCTCTGTCCCCGTGCGTCGTCGCCGCCGTCGCAAGGGAGCCGTCCACGCCGCCGACGCGCAGATAGAGCCTTAGCCGTGCGCCGTCCCCGTGCGCCCTCGACGCCGACGCGCAGATAGAGTACGTCAACGCCGTGCCCAGCGAGTCGTCCGCGCCGCGAATTGCAGGTACATATCGCCGTCGACGTGCGTCGTGCGCCGTCGCCGTCTCCCCATTTTCCGGGATCGGAAAGTCGAGTTCAAAAACAAAAAAGTAAGATCATCCAGCCTGTACTATTCTGTCAATTCCAATTCACTGCAAGATTTAAGTAGTGTAGCAAATTTTATGAGGCGAAATAATCAAAGGCTGGGCTCCCGATTTCCACTCTCTACCACTTCATCCGGCTTTTTCTTGTGTGTTGAGTTGGGAGATGGAAATAGCCTGAAATTCTCACTAGATCAAATGTCATGGAAGACTTCTTTCCGGTGCCCACTATAGATTTGTCTCCTCCAGAAAGTAATATACCAGGAGAAACGGGCAATAGTTTCCATGATTGTTCACATGTCCTGAAATCTGTTCTTGTTTAGTCAACAGGGTAGATGTCTCTTCTTCCTCTTCAGTTCTCTCAAAAGTGAAATGAATGAAAACAGGTTTGTTCTATTAGAACTTAAAGAGTATTGTCATTTTCTACAGGGATGAAAAGAAAACGAACAAAACATTATGTGCCACGGATTAATTCAGCTCCTTAAGGAGAGACGTTGACAGTTGATTTTTCGTCAGGGAAATGCATAGAGAGAAGGATTTTATGACGAGGCAAGAGAGATGGTAAGAAAACAACAAAGAAAGACAAGAGTGATGCCGGTGCTTGGCCGGAAGGTCGTTCCCAGCAGACAACATTTTGTAAGCACTGCAAGAAGTCTGGACACAACTCTTCTACATGCACGGTGTTTCCTGATTACCGGACTGATCCTGATCTGGGGAGTCTTCAAAAGCAGGCAGAACAGATGTAGGAACTGCGGATGCTTAGGACATAAATTCAGCAACATGTACTGCTGAATTGGAAGAACAAGATGTTTAGTTCAATGATTCAACTCCTACATTGGTCATTCAGAGATATTGTTCGGTTATTCCTTTTGTATTAGCCGCAGCTCCGGCCAAAGATGTCATTTGAATGGCTGTATGTTGGCATTTTTATGTTGATTTTTTTTTCTGAAATCTGTAATGTCACAGCTTAGCCATTGAGAATGCTTAATTATTGTCGAATTTTCATTGTTACTGAAGGAAATGGTGCCTGTGTGCAAAGTGTTCCATTAGTGTTTCAGAATAACTGAGCAACTAGTTTAGTTTAGGGTTTTCGGGGTAGTGCTGCTACCCCTCAGGATCTTTATTATATAATACAAAGTACAAGGTTACAATAGGCAGGACTCTCGTATACTAGACGTATACGGATCCGTTTCCAACACCCCCCTCAATCTGAACTACTACTATTACATACAAGATTCAGATTGGACCGGAAACGCTCTAACATCTGCCTAGTAGCTGGCTTAGTAAATACATCAGCCAGTTGATCACTCGTCGAGATAAACCTAACATCAAGCATCCCAGAAGCAACACGCTCTCGCACAAAGTGGAAATCTATCTCAATGTGCTTCGTCCTAGCGTGGAAGACTGGGTTTGCCGTCAGGTAAGTAGCCCCTAAGTTATCACACCACAAGATGGCGGTACGCTGTTGAGGTACTCTTAGTTCCTTCAAAACAGACTCTATCCACATAGCTTCTGCAACTCCATTACCCAAAGCTTTATATTCTGCCTCGGTACTAGACACTGGAAACGGTAGGCTGTTTCTTGGCACTCCATGAAATCAGATTTGGACCAACAAAAACAGCGAACCCACTAGTGGAACGGCGGTCATCAATGTCTCTCGCCCAATCGGCATCCGTAAAAATGCTAACACCGGTGAGCTTGGACTTACGTATTCGCGAGTCCGTATCAAGCGTCCCTTTGATATATCGCAATATGCGTTTCACAGCTTCCCAATGTAAATCGGTTGGCTGAGACAAGAACTGACACACCTTATTCATAGCAAAAGATAAATCGGGACGAGTAAGCGTCAAGTACGCAACCCGCCAACAATGCTGCGATATCTGGTAGAATCTTCAGTCCCCAATACAGTACCAGTCTCTCGACCAAGTCGATCCGTGGCATCCATAGGCGTTGAAGTAGCGCGACAATTCTCCATACTCACTCGATGAAGAAGATCCAAAGCATACGCCTTTCAAGCCCATGTTGAGCGTCTTTTGAACACTAAGATTCGTGCCGTTCAATCTGATTGGGGTGGTGAATATCACCGGTTGCATAGCTATTTTCAGCACACCGGTATCTCTCACCGTGTTTCCTGTCCACACACCTCCCAACGAGAATGGTATTGCCGAGCGCAAACATCGTCACTTGGTTGAAACTGGTCTTGCCTTGCTAGCTCATTCATCTCTCCCATTGTATTATTGGGATGAAGCCTTTCTTACCGCGTGCTATCTCATAAATCGCATGCCTACTCCGGTGCTTCGCCAGGATACTCCTATTCAGCGTCTTCTTCATATTCAGCCGAATTATGATTTTCTTCGTATTTTCGGCTGTGCTTGTTGGCCTAGTCTTCGTAAGTATAACACCCACAAACTTGAGTTTCGGTCCAAGATGTGTGTTTTCCTTGGTTACGAGTCCTATGCATAAAGGCTACAAATGTCTCGACCGGTCTACCGGGCGGATTTATATCTCTCGAGATGTTTTTTTCGATGAGTCTGTCTTTCCTTTTGCTACCCCCGGTGTTACAGTCGATGTGTCCACACTAGCTGACGCTATTACTTTTCCAGCTTCGAACCGGCTACTAGTACTCCGGTGCGAAATTATGACCTAACATATTTGGCTACTAATCCTTCCGCAAGTGTTGGTGATCGTGATGTGCGGGTTCCTCCGTTGGCGACCGACGTTCTTGACGCATCGGCGATCGACGTGCATGGCAGCAGGGCGCTTGACGTGCATGGTGGCACGGATCCCCACGCTGCTTCGTCGCCTCCTGTTGATGGGCCGTCTTCGGCCCAGTCGGCCGATGAACCGAGCTCGGTTCCGTCATCGCATGCTGATGCTTCGACCACTGCGCCTTCGACCACTGCGCCGACGTATGTGCCTTCTGCGCATCCCATGGTGACACGTACTCGGGATGCTACGCGACGTCTGAAAGAATATACGGATGGTACAGATCCGGTATGATCCATCTCGACGTGCTTTCTTTGCGACTCCGGTCTCCCACATTGCTGCTCTTCGTGAACCCGCTTGGCGTAACGCTATGTCCGACGAGTTTGCTGCTCTCTGTCACACTAATACACTGGAAGTTGGTACCTCGACCTCCGGGAGTCAATATTGTTGGCAGCAAGTGGGTGTTCAAAACCAAACAACGTCCGGATGGCTCAGTTGATAAATATAAAGCTCGACTGGTTGCTCGTGGTTTTACTCAACAGCATGGTATTGATTATGGAGACACCTTTAGTCCTGTTGTGAAGCCCTGCCACGGTCCGTTTAGTGTTGTCTCTTGCTGTTTCTCATGGTTGGACGCTGAGGCAGGTTGATGTCAGTAATGCATTCTTGCATGGTTACCTGTCTGAGGATGTGTATATGCAACAGCCTCCTGGATTTGAGGATGCTCGGTATCCCTCTTATGTGTGCAAGCTTCAGCGAGCTCTTTATGGCCTCAAGCAGTCTCCTCGTGCCTGGTATGCCCGGCTAAGTGGTCGGCTTCTTCAGCTTGGTTTTGTTTCATCAAAGGCTGATACATCTCTCTTCATATTTTCTCGGCATGGAGTTCAGATTTACATGCTGGTCTATGTTGATGATATTGTGATTGCTGGTTCTACACCTGCTGCGGTTGATAAATTGGTTCGGCAGCTGTCTGCTAGTTTTCCTATTAAGGATCTTGGTCCTCTGGCGTATTTTCTTGGACTTGAAAGGCGTAAAATACCTGCTCAACATCTGACTTATGCTTGAGAAGATATATCCAACAGAAACGAGAGTAGTCATCGATAAAACTCACATAATACTTGTACCCCCCAGAGGAAGCACGAGCAGGGCCCCAAACATCGGAATGAATTAATTCAAGAGGCTCAGTAGAAACACGAGAAGAAGCACTATATGATAACTGATGACTTTTACCACGTTGACAAGCATCACAAACTAGAGTTGAATTGTCTGAAGGAGAACACAAAAGACCGTTTTGCCTAACAATGGAACTAACGACATTATTTGTAGGGTGACCGAGACGCTGGTGCCAATGGGACGACGTGATCTTGACTGCGGATCCAGCACGACGAGCTGAAGAAGACAGGGCTCGTCCGAGCGGAAGAGGATAGAGGCCATCCTTGCTTCTACCGCGAAGCAGAACCCTCCTCGTGGCCTTGTCCTTAACAAGGAAAAAGAATTTGTGAAATTCAATAAAGATATTGTTATCTGAAACAAGGCGTTTAACCGACAAGAGATGCTGACTAATATTTGGAACATGGAGGATATTTTTCAAGCGAAGGGAAGAACCGGCTATAGTAGAGTGTCCAATGTGCGAAATAGACAAACCTGAACCATTCGCTACTTGAACTTGATCCTTGCCATTATAAGGGGCTCGAACATGAAGACGCTCGAGATCGCTAGTCGGATGATCGGTTGCGCCGCAGTCCATCACCCGGTGTCCCGAGTCGGTGTTGGAGGAGGTCGACGCCGAATTACCAGAACGAGAGTTGGGATAGTAGTCCTGGTCGAAACGCTGGCGACAGTCTTGGGCCTCATGGCCCCAGTTTTTACAAATCTGGCACTTGGGGCGCCAGCGACGGCGACCATTGTTGCGGCGACGATCCTGGCCGCCCTGACCCTGCTGCTGCTGCTGCGGGTATCCGCCCGATGGGCGGCCTCCAGATGGGCGACCGGTATCCTGCATGTACGGACGACTTCCAGAGTTGGGAGCGTTGAACCGCATCGTGGAGTTGGCCGACGAGGTCCACTCGTTTTCGGCCTGCTGCGAGAGCTGCAGCGCTTCAAAGTTCAGCACCATGGAGTAGAAGTTGGCTGCGGTCACCGGAGTGGTGACAACGTTAAGCGACGCCGCAATCGGGTTGAAGTCTCTTCCCAAGCCGGTGAGCATGTAGTCAATGATCTCATCATCACGAAGCGGAGATCCAGCGGCGGTCATGGCGTCGGCCAAAGCCCTCGCCTTGTGCATGTACTCGCTGGCAGTCATGTCACCCTTCCTCGGCGCACGGAGCCGGACTCGGATGTGCCGCACACTCGCGCGGCTGCGGGCCGAGAACATTGCGTGGATCGAACTCCACACCGCAGCCGGCCGTCGAACGGCCGAGGAGTTGGCTCGCGATCTCCTCCGTCATGGAAGAGAGGAGCACGCCTTGGACCTTCCGGTCCTGTGTCCACCACGTCGCGTACGCGGGGTTAGGCACAGCCCTAGCAGCATCACCCGTCCCCTCGGTGATGGTCTGGGCTGGAGCGGCGGCCGTCCCGTCGAGGAAGCCATGAAGGGAGGCGCCGGAGAGATTGGTGAGGGAGAGCGCTCGCCAGAGGGCAAAGTTGCCTCGATCAAGGCGGATCGCGATCGGAGTGATCGCGGAAGGAGCAACGACAGCCGGGGGTGAGACGATGGGCCCTAGGGCAGTGGAGGCCATAGCGGAAGTAGTCGTCATCGCCATGGGAGAGGCGACGGTGGAGGCGATATCGATCTCGGTGATATCGATCTCGGCTGCGGCGGCTGTTTGGCTCGATACCAAGTTTAGTTTAGGGTTTTCGGGGTAGTGCTGCTACCCCTCAGGATCTTTATTATATAATACAAAGTACAAGGTTACAATAGGCAGGACTCTCGTATACTAGACGTATACGGATCCGTTTCCAACACAACTGCCATAGAGGAATGCCTTAAGAAAATGATGGATGTGATTTGAATGGCTTATGTTGCATTTTCTAGAATGGTGAATTGGTGATACACCGAGCTGCTTCTGTTATTGACAATTTGATATGCTGGTGCAACAACGCTGGGCTGTTCAGTTGAAGAGATTATGTGCCACTTATCTTGAGTTTTATCTTAACGGAACTTTTTTGCCGATTCATTTGACATTTACTCTGTTCTTATGTTCCAGTTTAGAAGGATGTCATTTTTTTATCTAATGAATTAGGATAATTATGTACACAATCACAAATGTAGGAATCTTTGGTGAGATTCCATTGCAGCGCGCTCCACGCCACTGCAATTGAAATCTGCATTTTGCTCATCCCGTTCATGGTAGACTACCGTTTGGTGGTTCCTGTTTTTCTGTCTGTCCACTTCAGACATCCTCCTCCTCCTTCTCAGCTCGAGTAATCTTCTTTGTCATCGACGAGTATCTTCTTGCAGGCCTCGTAGAACATGGAGATACCGGCGGCGGGAATGAGCTTGACCCAGCAGGGACCGAGACCACGGTACAACCAATACCGGTGGCATTTTTACTAAGGATGCAGTACACGGCGTGCATGATGTTCCTGTACACCTGTCGATGAGGGCGCCCACGAAGGCGAGCGCCTCGGCTGCCGATGCGCCGGCATGGCCGCCACCCACCACGGCCACACGCATCAGGCGCGTCGGGCGGAGGAGGAGCAAGAGATGGAGAGGCAACCTGGAGAGCAGCAACCAGCGGGCGGCGGATGAGAAGAAGCTCGGGGGAGAGGAGGAAGACGACGCGCCGTACGCCATGGTTCATGTCCTGCCGATGTACATGCGGCCATGCTTTGAGTCAACATGCTCAACGGTATATTCGAAACATTTAAAATGTCTTTACTCTGATGGCCGACGCAGCGACAGCCAAAAAGAAGTTCAGGGAATCGGAGCAACTGCCGACACGCGGCGAGGAGCTTCTCATCCTTGCCGAACTAGTAGACGCGGAGGACCGGAGGTAGGGATATGGCGAGAGATAAAAGATGATTTGGGGAAGAGAGACTGGACCAAATCGCTGCCGCGATATCACAGCCATGGTTTCTAGAGGTGAAAGACTGAAAGAAGAACCAACGGTGACCATGCATGAGAGGAGCAAACAACATTGCTTTTGAGGCTTCATCGCAGCTGAGGAGGAGCAGGCAGTGCGCTGGGCGACGTGCAATGGTTGCGGCCACCGCGGTCACCCCACGCTCGCTCATCCGCTGATGCCCGCAACTATCGACGCATCCGCTGCCGCATCCTCCGACGGAGCCGCACCCGCCGCCGCGTCCTCCGACGGAGCAGCACCCCGCCGCCGCGACCTCTGGCGGAGCCGCACCCGCCGCCGCGACCTCCGGATCCTCCGACGGAGCAGCACTCGTCGCCGCACCCGCCCCATCCTGCGGCGGAGCCGCACCCACCGCCGCATTCTACGGTTCCGGCGCTTCCGCTGCCGCCGCCGCCGCCACCGTCGGTGGTGCTACTCGGGTTGACCGTTGAGAGATGTTGGTGGAGGAGAGTGGGGAATCGGGAGGAGAGGCTCTACTGACTACTGCCGGCCGTGTCGGGTGAGAAGCGAGATGCAGCAGCGCATCGTGTAGTCAAAGCCGTGTCTGGTGGCTTTCGGCGTCTGTTCATGGGATCCACTAATTTTAGAGAAAAGAGTGAAAAAGAGCAAAACAACTTCTCTCACCTAACATCTTGTCCGAATCTCAAAGCATCCAACGGTTCTGGTAACACCCACACCCATGTTTGGGTGTACAAATGTATTTCCGAACATGTAGTCCATCGGACCATAAAAAGTATCAGATATTTATGTCTAGATATATCTAAATTTTAACAAAACTTGCGACAACTTTTTATGGATAAATGTAGTAAATATTAAGAAAGTGTGACAAATCTTTTAACGACAACGATCCATCGCATGCCAAGTAATTGGACATGACCAGGGTGAAGTTGTGTGCCAAATACTACAGTACTCCGTACTATAAAAGACCGATTTAAAAGCACAACAGCACATGAGAGATCATCAGACGATTAAGCTGCTTCCCTGGGCTCCACCTATCTGACCAAAAGATGAAGTCGGCACTGACGTCATCGACTCATCGTGCTGGCCAATTCCCATCTCTATCCGACACAGAACATATTGTGCGGGAGACAGCAGGGTCGAGGTTCAATGAACCACGCGACCACCCGGTCACCATCTCGTCTCTCCTGCCTACGCTTTCCACCTGCAGCACGTGCTCTCTCGGATCCAACGTCACCTGTTGACGCAGGAAAAGCCGATCGACGGCTGCCAGGGTCGCTAGCCGCGCGACCACCCATCGCGACGCCTTCTCGACTCTCGTAGCCGCCGACCCCCAGCTACCTTTTGACTCTTCTTTCCCACGAAGCTTCTCCGCCTCCGGCGTCCGGTCCCCTATTTATCTCCCCGCACTCACCATTTCCACTTCAACACTCGCCAACACACAGCTCACCACCACTTCAACGCCCGGAGAATCCCATCGACGACAGAGAAGCAGGCACTCGCTAGCAATACCAATGGTGATGGCGGCGGCAGCGCGGCGGGACGCGGAGGCAGAGCTGAACCTGCCGCCGGGGTTCCGGTTCCACCCCACGGACGAGGAGCTGGTGGCGCACTACCTCTGCGCGCGCGCCGCCGGCCGCGCCGCGCCGGTGTCCATCATCGCCGAGCTCGACCTCTACCGGTTCAGCCCGTGGGAGCTCCCGGAGAGGGCGCTCTTCGGCGCCCGGGAGTGGTACTTCTTCACGCCGCGGGACCGCAAGTACCCCAACGGCTCCAGGCCCAACAGGGCCGCCGGGGCCGGCTACTGGAAGGCCACCGGCGCCGACAAGCCCGTCGTGCACGCGGGGAGGACCGCCGGGATCAAGAAGGCGCTCGTCTTCTACCACGGCAAGCCGCCGCGAGGGGTCAAGACGGACTGGATCATGCACGAGTACCGCCTCGCCGCCGCCGACGCATCCTCCGCCGCCAAGAAGAAGAAGAGCAAGGACGGCACGCTCAGGCTCGACGACTGGGTGCTCTGCCGCCTCTACAACAAGAAGAACGAGTGGGAGAAGATGCAGCAGGACAAGGCGGCCATGGCCGCGGCCGCGTCGCAATCAACCTCGTGGGGGGAGACGCGGACGCCTGAGTCGGAGATCGACAACGACCCCTTCCCGGAGCTGGAGGAGTCGCTGCCGGCGTTGCAGGGGATAATGGGGACGACAGACACGATACTGCCCAAGGAGGAGATGCAGGACCTGGACAGCGACTGGCTCATGGGGATCAACCTCGACGATCTGCAGCTTCCCTGGGACGACTCCTACGCCTCTTCCTTCTTGTCGCCGGTGGCCGCGATGAAGATGGAGCAGGACCTCAGCCCATTCTTCTGAACTCTCCGCTGTGACCGACGTGCGCGCTACGGCGTAACTGTAGATAGTTCAGACTATTTAGGTGTGCAGTAATGGTTTAGATAGATCCTTCAGGCATTTGGCATTTGTGGAAGAGTAAAATTGTTTGAAAATCAAGATTTGGATGTGGCTGATTTAGCACAATAGTATTGCTACTAAGCACAACTTGCTGAAGGGCAATTGGACTGGAAGTCCTTGTTACCAGTTTTGCAACCAACATGAATCCATTACCAACCTTTTCTTCCAAAGTGCAGCAGCTAAGAGCATCTCCAGTCGCGTCCCCCAAACCGCGCCGGATTTAGCGTTTGGGGACGTGTTGTTAGTCATGCGCGCTCTGAGGACGTCGCTCCCCAGTCGCGTCCCCCAAACGCCGCCCCCAAATGAATATTGCAGCACGAAAATAAAGGTTTTCATTCAATTTTGATTATATATTACAAAGTTTGAATGAAAACGGCTAGATTTCATCTAAACCTAGACTACTGACCGCCCGGCGGTGCGTTCGACGGCCCCGCCCCGTCGCCTCCCCCTACGGCGCAGCTCTCGCTGCGCGCGCCTCCTCTCCTTGCGTTCGGCGGTGGCCGGACGGTGCCGCTCCCGCCGCGCGTCCTCCTCCGCCCTCCCTCGCCGGGCCGCCCGGAGGGAGGGCTCGACGGCGCGACGAATCCGCGCCTCTTCGCGGGCACGGGCGTCGTCCCGGAGCTTCTTCTCCGACTCGAAGGACTCGACGAGCGCGCGTTGTCGATCGGCCGTCTCGTCCGGGTGCGGCCCGTCGTCGTCCGGACCACTCGAACTCGTCGTCATCGTCGTCCTCCACCTCGGTCTCCTCCGCCTCGGCCTCCTCCTCCTCCATTGGCGCCTCCTCCTCCACATCCGTTGGCGCCTCCATCATCGCCGCCGCCAACACGGCGTCCTCCGCCGCCAACTCGTCCGCCCGCCTCCCCATAACGCCCTGGCGCCGCCTCCCGCCGATGACGCTCCTCCGTCGCCGGCCTGCGCCGGCGCTCGATCGACTCCCGCCACCGGCGCTCTATCGACTCCCGCCGTTCACGGCACGGCGCCTCCCGCTCACCGCGGCGGCGCTCGTCGGCCCACCGCCGCTCCATCTCCGCCGGCACCGGCACCGTCGCGCCTCCTCGTCTCGTCGAGGCGTCGGACACCGCAACGGTGGCGTCCTCGTCGCTCTCGCCACGCCGCCGCCACCGCGGCCTCGCCGGCCAGCGGGGCCATGGGCGCGAACGCCGCCGGATCCGCCGCTCGCGCCGCCTCCCGCTGGCCGGCGGGCTCTGCCGCCGCATCGCCTCCCGCCGCTCGCCGACGGTGTGCACGCCATCGCTCTTCCGGGCCGCCGCTGAGGGGTCGGTGTCGACCTGCGTTCCCGGGACCGCAAGTGGAGGGACGGCGGTGGAGGAAGTGGCCGGCGCCGGGCGGTTCGCCATTGCTACTGGTGGTGGAGGAGACGGCGGTGGAGCGACGAGGGCTGTGTTTGTTGCCGACGGGGTGTGGTGGCTACCGTTGATCCGGGAGACCTTTTATAGACGCCGGCGTCGGGAAGAAAGCGCGGGAACAGGCGAGAAGAGGCGGGAATATCGCGCGGGAACGGGCGGTGGCGTGCGAACGCCGGCGACGCGTGGAGGCTGCGCAGCACCGACGAGACGTCTCGCCTGCCCTCCGTCGCCATTAAGGCAAAGATGCCGCCGTGTGTCACTGCGCGCGAATAACTTCCGTCGCGAGGTAGGCGACGGTTAGGTTTAAATTAACTGTGCCGCTGACGGGTCGGCCCCGCCACTCCCCGCCTCGCTTTTCGTTGTGTCCGGCGTCCCCGGAGCGTCCCCTGTGGGACGGGCTCAGGGCGCCGGACACCGTATCGGGCCGCGCCGGACAAAAATGGGTTTTGGGGGACGCGGCTGGAACGCATTTTCTGTCCGGCGCGCCCCAAATCTCTTTGGGGAACGGTTTGGGGGACGCGGCTGGAGATGCTCTAAGTTTGTGTAGAGCGTTGTGGGGAAAGCCATAGGATCTCCCACTCGCCCAGGAAATTTCTCACCGTTTTTTAGTGGTTCCCACAATTTGTCCCTGCCAGTCCTAACACCTAAATTGTTGGGATTGCAGCAATTTGCTGGGCGACCTGGAAGTTGAGAAAGAGAGCTTGCTTTGAAAGCAAGTTGATTCATTCTCCCGTTGAACTAATTAGCTACTCTGTTGTATTCATGATTTACTGGGCATGGGGCTTCATGGGGACAAGGATGCCGAGGACATTCGAGCTGGAGCGGACAACCTCATGCGGCTGGCTTCGACAACTGATGGTGTTGGCACTGGAAGTTCTGTCCCCAATCCCCCTCATCGGCTAGAAGATAAGAAACCTGAAGATGACAAGGAAGCTGGTGGCAATGCCTGAAGTGGAGTTCTGTTTATCGCTTGTTTCTCTATCTGAAGCTGTTAATTGTCTTGGCGCGTGCTGCGAGCTCCTGCGTGGCTGTGGCCTTTTTTTGCTTTGCTAGCTTCCTCCTACAGTTGGTCCTATAAACTATGTTTAGTTCCTTTCGGTTGCTTCAGTTTAAACACTAGCATTAGGACGGCAATTTCCTTTTGTTGTTTGTGTTTTGCCTTTGTACTTAATTGAACATGGTTTTGTTATCTCACCTGGTAATGAAATTCAATTCCTTGTTGGATCGCTTGGAAAAATATTTAGGCGCACTTTAGATAGGATTTGGTTTGGATTTTTTCTTTTTCATTTTTTTTCCTTTTAGATATGTTTCTTTCACTCGTTTTTATTTCTATTTTTCTATACGTAATATATTTAGTTATTTATTTAAGTCACTTAAAAAATCGGGAACGTAATAATTTTGTTTTTTTGAATAGATGAGATTTATTCCCTATACATAATATTTGTGTTCCCTATGTTAATGAGATGTATTATTCGGATGCAATATCTTGTTTCTCGAGTAGATGAGGTGTGTTTATTGGATACAGTATTTCCGTCCCGAATAAACAAGATTAGTTATTCGGCTAAAATATTATTGTTCTCCGAGTAGACGATATTCGTTTCTTGGATGCAATATTTTTATTTTCTGAGCAGACGAGATGTGTTCCACAAGTCTAAAATGTTGTCCTCGTGTAGATTCGGTTTGTTCCACATACCTAGTATTATCCATTTTTAAGACATCTTTTTGTAGTATGTGGAAATAGGTAGTGTGAATAAATAGGTAGGTCTTGCTATCGATGCATTACATTTTGTGTATTGGATTTTATTCTCTGTAATATGTAAGGAGTTAGCGTCACTAGTTTGTTTTTTTCATTTTAGCAGTATTCTTTTCCCATGTGGATAGATTTTAGTTTAATGTAACAGTTTTGTCTAATCTCTATATAAATGGTTCTTGGTAACAGCTTTGACAACCCCGGAGACAACTGGAGCAAGCATAAGAAATGCCATGACATGGACGCCCATGCCGAATTGATTAACTGTAATCTAGCACCCCGCGACAAGAAATTTGAGCTTGAGATGATCTTTCTCTCTAAGCGACATACCAAAGGCATCAACTCAGTAATTGTAGATCTAGTGGATCTCAGGGGTAATCCCAGGTAGGTGAATGGCATACTACCAATTTCAGAACCAAACTGAGCTTCCAAAATTTCCATGTCACAATCCGGGACATTTATTGGCACCATATGCGATTTTTTAAAATTAATTTTCAAACTTGTCGACCTGGAGAACTTATCAAGGACCTCCTTCAGAGCCATCAATTGGACCCCATATGCTGGCATAATCAATAAAGTAGCATCTGCATATTGGACAATCGGAAAATCAGTATCATTTGTCTCAGTTGGCCGGGAAATATCCCCACGCCTGGCCAGATCATTGACTGCAGACTGTAGCAAATCCGAGGCAAATGAACAGAGGAGAGGAGAGACATAATCTCCTTGTCGAGCACCACGCTTGCAAAAAAATGTTTTCCCCGGAACCCCATTGTGAAAAATAGCATAGGAACCAGACGACAAAAGATATTTCATCCAACCAATCCATACTTCATTAAAACCTTTATGCTTTATTACTTGCAAAATTGCTTCATGCTCGATAGTGTCAAAGGCCTTAGGGAAATCCAACTTAATAATGACAATAGGCTTTCTGGAAAGTTTACAGAGATATATGTACTCAAACGACCAACCCAAACAATCTTGAATGGACATAGTCCTGAGGAATCCAAACTGGTTCTTAAGCATGCAATCTAGATTTTTTTTCTTGAAGCCTATTAGCATGCAATTTTAGTCAGAAATTTAATGCAAACATTAGTTAAAGATATAGGCCGAAAATCATTGACATCCATTGGTGATGGCTTCTTTGGCACCAAAGTAACGTAAGAACCATTGATGTTTTCCAACCTAGCAATTCCCCCATTGAAATCAACAGCTAAGCGGTAAAACTCTTTTTAAATAATGGGCTAGCATTTCTTTAAAAACGCCCATTAGACCCATATGACCCATGAGCTCTATGAGGTGGCATGAGTTTAAGAACATCATCCATCTCTCAAATGGAACTGTAAGCTCAGCAAGACCATCAACTCTAGGCAATAAAGAAGATCGATCAAATTCCATACTTATGTCATTAGAGTAACCCATTATATCTTTAAAGCTAGACCAAAGCATGCCAGCCATAGTTTGATGATCAGACACCTCATCCCCATCCTTATCTCTAAGAATAGCAATAGAATTTCTACGAAACCTTTTTGTAGCCATGGCATAAAAAACTTTGTGTTATCCTCCCCTTGTTTAATCCATCTGATTGTGCAACGCTTACGCCAGTAATTGCACCCAGCAAGAAGTAGATAATCAAGGTGTAATTTAACCACCTTTAATTTTTTTAACTTAGTCTTCGTAACGCGGTGCACCGGCATGAGACTTTTATATTTACATTGTTTCCACCAATGGCAGCACTCGCACGTTCCATGAGGCTTTGGTGAAAACATTTTTGTAAGAAGATTTCCGTCAATTATAGCACTCGCATGTTTCCTGAGGCTCTTGACGGAAAAAACCGTAATAGACCTCGCAGCCCCCGAGTGTTGCCGGGTAAGCTGCAATATGTTGATAAACCAGAGCTCCCGATGGGAGAAATAGTAACCGATGAAGATCTTCGTCAATTATAGCACTCGCATGTTCCCTAAGGCTCTTGACGAAAACTGTGATAAACCTTGCAACCCCCGAGTATTGCCGGGTAATTTCCAAAATGACCATCGTATGCACGATGTTTTTTTTTTGTAAACCAGCACTCCTGATGGGAGTGATAATTGTAATAGCTGGATATTTCTTCATATTTCCTTGAACTCCAGTGCTCCCGATGGGAGCAAACGCAATAATCGAAAATCTTCGAGAAGCCCCCGAGTAATTCCAGCGAACCAGCGGTCCCGAAAGTGTATCGAGTCAATATTATATACAATGGTATCTATTGAAGATCACAGTCGATGAATCCACTGACCCGGAAGTATATCGGGTCAATATTATATAAGCCATATAAGATAAATCCATTGATAACCATAGACGCTGAAGCCATTGACCCGTGATTGCATCGGGTCAATATTTATATAGTCATAGAAGATAAATTCATTGATAACCATAGGCGGTGAAGCCATCGACCCGGGAATGCATCGGGTCGATATTTATATAGCCATAGAAGATAGATCCATTGATAGCAGTAGACGATGAAGCCATTAGCTCGGCTGCGACGAGGCTAATACGGAAGCAAGTCACATGGTGGACGCAATCGAAGTAATTGCGTAACCAGAAATAGTTGATGCAGCGAGCACAATTGAAGTAATTGCCCGGCCAGAAATAGTCGATGTGACGGGCGCAGTCGAAGGAGTCGCGCGACAAGAAATAGTCGATGTGGTGGGCGCAGTCGAGGTAATCACCCGGCCAGAAATAGTTGATGTAGCCGCTCGGCGCCTGGCCAACGTGGCCGATGAAGAGGACGCAGTCGATATGGCGGATCCGCGACGAGTAAGCACCCGAATATATCAAGTCCGCGATGTCGGGTCCACGACAGGCGAGCCCCCGAGTATGACGAGTGCGCGACGGCGGGCGCGTTCGTCCGAGCAGAGTAGTCAAAGCTTTGTTTCAATCTGCAGTTATATTACAGCGCAAAAAACTGTACGCAAATAATAGTACAAGCCGAAAAATATTTGACGAAATAAATTTTGCGAGTAGTAATTAATTGGAAATATAGCACATGCTATTTTTGTGCCGGATGGTCATCGCTGATGAACTCGATGGCTCGACCCATGCAGGGGAGTAACAGTTGAGGAGATGGACGTAGTTGATAAATAAAACATAGTCGATGTCAATTGTCGAGGCGGCGGATCCGCGTGAGGTGAGCATCCGAGTGTAGCGACTCTACGCGGTGAAGTAGCTGAAGCTTTATTTCGATATGATATCCTTTGCATCGGATGACGAGCGTCGCGCTGACGGTTTCATGCTCGAGACTGAATTGCATCAATTTTGGAGTGAATTTTAGAACTTGTTCCGACCTTGTCTTTCCGATAGGCCATGACATGCAGTCAAGTATGTGTATCTTTCGATCATGCAGGTACGTGCTGGCTGCTCTCTCTCCTTTCTCCTTAGATATATTGGATAGCTTTTCCTCGGATACTCCAGGATTTCGCTTGGCTGCGCATTTCATGAGATGGATCGGTCAACTTGATTTGATCTCCACCATCGTGCTTAAATTTTTTTCTCTTATCTGCAGACGATCATCATCGCGTCTCGCCGCGGGGCATGGTAGATGCTGCTTTTCTCGGCGGATACGTACATATATTGCCTCACTTGTAGATGACGGATTTGAGCGCTTTGAAGTATGCGAACCAGATGCGATCTGGGCTTTTCTTGTCTTCTATCTTGCAGATGATGTTGATGACGAACTTGACGATGGAATCCGCCCGGATATAACAAATCCAATCGCCTCTTTCCCACAGACGGCGCCAATTAACGAGACGGCTCCTCGGCAATGCCTACCATGAGGGGCCTAGGGTTGATGGAAGGCGACAATGGAGATTCCGGGAGCGAGAGAAGGCACGATGTACCCAGGTTCACGTCCCCGCGGTGGAGGATCGCTACGTTCTGCTAGCAATCCACTATATGAATATATGTGTACAAGGGGCCACCATAGGCGGAGTTGTTGTATCTAGTCTACTTCTAGTCTGCGGGTTACGATGTCTAGGCGCATTGTGTCTATGTTTTTTGTTTCTAAATATGCCCTAAGGGGTGCCCCTGTCTGGCTTTATATATCAATCAAGTTAGGGTTTACAAGAGTCCTAGTAGAATTCGTATTGGAGTCTTCTTTCATGTAGTCCAAGTTGATATTCCTTGTGGGTCCATCTTGTCGAGTCATTGCGCTGGTCCATCTTCATAATCTATATCGGGTATAGCAATGTCGGGTACCCGAAGGGTAATGCCCACATCAGTGCCGGAACAGAGACTTCTGTCCCCCGGATCTTGTCTTCGGCGACGGCGGAGATACGGAACTTTTCGTGGGCGGAGGCCTATTGCTTTAGGGTTCACGCGTCGGGAGACTTCTTATAGGCGGAAGGGAGAGGTCGGTGGAGGCCAGGGGGGCCCACACCACCCCTAGGCGTGGCCAAGGCCTGGGCTGCGCCTCGGCATGGTCTGGCCGCCTCCTGGCCCTCCTTCGTCTCTCCTCCGGACTTTGTCTTCGTTACTGTAAAATAAGATATTCGGCTTTTGTTTCGTCCAATTCCGAGAATATTTCCTGTACAACTTTTCTGAAATACAAAACAACAGAAAACAGGAAACTGACACTGTGGCATCTTGTCAATAGGTTAGTTCCGGAAAATGTATAAAAGTGCAACAAAGTGTAAGCAAAACATATAGCAGTTGGTGTAAACAAGCATGGAACATCAAAAATTATAGATACGTTTGCAACGTATCAGCATCCCCAAGCTTAACTCCTACTCGTCCTCGAGTAGGTAAGTGATAACAAAAATAATTTTTGAGGTGACATGCAGCCAACACAATCTTGATCAAGTTATTCTAAAAGCATTGTGAGCTGGGATTGCAAATTACTCTAAGTATAGACTTAATATATATAATTGTAACAATAGAAATTAGCAAAACATGAGAAGTAACTCAAACAAAGGATCGTGGATAATTGTGCATTGAAAGCAACTGTTTGTTTATGAGCATAGAGAAAACATAGCAAAGTGGTACTTAACATGTCCTTTATGAAGTAGCACAATATAAATTCTAGGACACCTTTAAAGTTCAAAGGGTGACTAGATACAAATAATTTAATAACAAGTAATAGCATAATCATGAATCAATCAATAATAATTTTGGGACTATGCACATTGCACTAAGAATGATAACTATGCTCTCTTAATTGGTGCATAAAGAAGAAGATGAAGACTCAACATAAAAGTAAAAGAAAGACTCTTTGCAGAGTAAGCAAGATTAATAAGTTTTATAAACCTTCCAAAAAGTATGGTACTCATTAGTTTTGAGCTTTCATTGCCCCTATCATAAGCATATTGAATGGTTAAAGTTAATGTGATGCCAAATATGAGCTATATGTTTGACAAATCACAAGTTGAAAATCTCATGCCCCTTGAATACGAGTACCTAAACCTCATGCTACTCAACTTAGGTCCCAAATAAGTTCTTGTCTTTGTAAGTATACACGTATCATCGAGAACCGCCAACAGGGTACCTCTTGCCCGATGATCTGGAAGTACTCTTGTAGGAACAATCCCACGCAAAAATGACAAGACACACAGACAATGAGCATCTCAGCAATCTTTTTTATTTACTATGGGTATAGCTTTTTTTATTGAAAATGCTTCATAGAATGCTCACTATGGTTCGCTATAAATTTCCACCATGAATGATGCATGGCTTAGATTAGTAGCCCAGGCATTTCTCTCTCCATGGACTTACAAGCTTTTATTTTATTTCGCACCTCTAGGCATCCATAAACAAAATAACATGACATCAACTAAATATGAATAAGTGCAATATTGAAAGTGTTCCCCATAAAAGCATGGTTGTGCTAAATCCCAACTTGCAATTTGCAAACTTATAAACTTCACAAGATAGTCACAATAATCAAGTTTATTAAGTGCAAGAAAGTAAATGTGCCATCAAGTTCGTGAGATCTTTACTAACTATTTTCTCATGATAAAATTTAATTTGGAAGATAAATAAAAGCATGATGAATATACTTGGAATAGAAATGATGCTAGTAAGTAGATATGGTGGACACTTTTGGAAAACTTTGGTTTTTGGTGGTTGGATGCACGGGTAGAGCTCATACTCAGTACAGGTGAAGGCTAGCAAAAGACTAGGAGCGACCAACTAAGAGAATAATAATGGCCAGAGTCATGCATAGCGACAAAACATTATTAATCAAAGCATAAAGTGATATTACAACTCAAAAACTAAATTATCACAGAGGCTTTAGTTGACTGGGTATAGTCATAACATGGTATAAGCATGTGCCAAGTCAACCCAATAAAGCATCAAAGGAGAATACCATAATATTATGCTTTTATGATGGAAACAACACATGATTCTTTTCAATAGCACATTATGCACTCTCAGCTATTTGAGACAAGTCATGCTACAACAATAAATACTAAGCATATGACGATAGTAACATCCAACATGACATGTCAAAATCTATGCCACGTTCTAGACAAGCTTCCTTTTGCATCACTATAGGCATGAAACATTTTACTCGCCTCCAACACCAATAAAATTATTTGAAGTAACTCTCAGAGATGAAAATCAATATGGACCAGAGAGCTAATCATACATAAATAAAGAATACTAACGATCTCTGAACAAAATTCGAGTGAAAGAACAAGAGCTAAACGCAGTACTAGAAAACTAGAACACTCGCAGAACAATAAGAACGTAAACTAGAGCGTTCTATCAATTAAAACGGAGCGTGTCTTTCTCCAAAACAAATATACCAGGATCCAACAATATGCTACAGCAAACATAACTAAAGAAAACAAAAAACAAAAAAATATACGCTCCAAGAACAACACATAGCATATGAAGCAATAAAAATATAGCGCATGTTGCTTTGTTGATGAAGAGGGGATGTCTTGGGCATTCCCAAGCTTTGACGCTTGTACCTCTTGGATATTTCTTGGGGTGCATGGGCATCCCACGCTTGAGCTTTTGTCCATTCTTCATCTCATCACATTATTCTTCTCTCCCTACACTTGAAAACTTTATTCATACAAAACTTCACGATATTCTTTATTAGCAGCATTAGTTCAATCAAAATAAACAAATTCACTTGGGTTCAGTTCTAACATATATATCAAACATCTATTAAAGCATTGGCTACTTTAGCAAGTCTTCAAAAAGCTCTTTGATCAAAAGAACTCAAAACGAAAGAGATTAAGAGGCAAATGCAAATAGTGCCAGAAATCTTACAAAACAGAACAGCAGGTGAAGATTGATTTTTTCGAAAATCTTCTGTTGCTCATATCGAAAAGTGGTAAACCAACAGAAGTTAGATAATAACCTGGGGCATATGAAAAGATATTGGTAGCTCAAAATTCCGCTCTGGCTATTTATACGAATTTTTATGATGACAGCACAGAATCTGTTTTGAGGACAGGAACTTCCCCAAATTTTAACTTCTAAGACTCAACAAAAGAAAAATTATAGTAATAAAATATGGATTATCTCCCAAGAGTGCTTTTTCTTTAACGCCTTTCAGCTAGGCTCAATAATTTGAGAAGATGCTCACATAAGAAATATGAATTGAAGTAAAAGAGAGCATCAAGAAGCAAATTTAAAACACATTTAAGTCTAGCACACTTCCTATGCATAGGAATCTTGTACACAAATAAACCCACAAATAACGAAATGACAAGCATAGGAAGGTAAAACAAGTGTAACTTCAAAACTTTCAGCATATAGAGAGGTGTTTTAGTACCATAAAAACTTCTACAACCATATTTTCATCTCTCATAATAACTTCCAGTAGCATCATGAATAAAATTAACAATATAACTATCACATAAAACATTCTTATCATGAGACACAAGCATAACATAATTATTACTCCCCACATAAGCATAGTCGTTCTTATTAATTGTAGTGGGAGCTGATGGCGTGTAACTCACACGTTCGTTGGGAACCCCAAGAGGAAGGTATGATGCGCACAGCAGCAAGTTTTCCCTCAGAAAGAAACCAAGGTTTATCGAACCAGGAGGAGCCAAGAAGCACGTTGAAGGTTGATGGCGGCGGGATGTAGTGCGGCGCAACACCGGAGATTCGGCGCCAACGTGGAACTCGCACAACACAACCAAAGTACTTTGCCCCAACGAAACAGGTGAGGTTGTCAATCTCACCGGCTTGCTGTAACAAAGGATTAACCGTATTGTGTGGAAGATGATTGTTTGCAAGAAAACAATAAAACAAGTATTGCAGACAGATTTGTATTTCAGTATAAAAGAATGGACCGGGGTCCACAGTTCACTAGAGGTGTCTCTCCCATAAGATAAAAGCATGTTGGGTGAAAAAATTACAGTCGGGCAATTGACAAATAGAGAGGGCATAACAATGCACATACATGTCATGATAAGTATAGTGAGATTTAATTGGGCATTACGACAAAGTACATAGACCGCCATCCGAGCATGCATCTATGCCTAAAAAGTCCAACTTCGAGGTTATCATCCGAACCCCTTCCAGGTATTAAGTTGCTAACAACGGACAATTGCATTAAGTATGGTGCGTAATGTAATCAACAACTACATCCTCGGACATAGCATCAATGTTTTATCCCTAGTGGCAACAGCACATCCACAACCTTAGAACTTTCTGTCACTGTCCCAGATATCAATGGAGGCATGAACCCACTATCAAGCATAAATACTCCCTCTTGGAGTTAAGAGCAAAAACTTGGCCAGAGCCTCTACTAATAACGGAGAGCATGCAAGATCATAAACAACACATAGGTAATAACTTGATAATTAACATAACATAGTATCCTCTATCCATCGGATCCCGACAAACACAACATATAGCATTACAGATAGATGATCTTGATCATGTTAGGCAGCTCACAAGATCCAACAATGAAGCACAATGAAGAGAAGACAACCATCTAGCTACTGCTATGGACCCATAGTCCAGGGGTGAACTACTCACTCATCACTCCGGAGGCGACCATGGCGGTGAAGAGTCCTCCGGGAGATGAATCCCCTCTCCGGCAGGGTGCCGGAGGAGATCTCCAGAATCCCCCGAGATGGGATTGGCGGCGGCGGCGTCTCGGTAGGGTTTTCCGTATCGTGGCTCTCGGTGCGGGGGTTTCGCGACGGGGGCTATTTGTAGGCGGAAGGGCAGGTCAAGAGGCGGCACGAGGGGCCCACACCATAGGTCGGCGCGGCCGGGGCCCGGGCCGCGCCGCCCGGCGTGTCGCCACCTCGTGGCCCCACTTCGACTCTCCTTCGGTCTTCTGGAAGCTTCGTGGCAAAATAGGACCCCGGGCGTTGATTTCGTCCAATTCCGAGAATATTTCGTTACTAGGATTTCTGAAACCAAAAACAGCGAGAACAACGAATCGGCTCTTCGGCATCTTGTTAATAGGTTAGTTCCGAGAAAATGCACGAATATGACATAAAGTGTGCATAAAACATGTAGATATCATCAATAATGTGGCATGGAACATAAGAAATTATCGATACGTCGGAGACGTATCGGCATCCCCAAGCTTAGTTCTGCTCATCCCGAGCGAGGTAAAACGATAACAAAGATAATTTCTGAAGTGACATGCCATCATAACCTTGATCATACTATTTGTAAACATATGTAATGAATGCAGCGATCAAAACAATGGTAATGACATGAGTAAACAAGTGAATCATAAAGAAAAGACTTTTCATGAATAGTACTTCAAGACAAGCATCAATAAGTCTTGCATAAGAGTTAACTCATAAAGCAATAAATCAAAGTAAAGGTATTGAAGCAACACAAAGGAAGATTAAGTTTCAGCGGTTGCTTTCAACTTGTAACATATATATCTCATGGATAATTGTCAACATAGAGTAATATAACAAGTGCAATATGCAAGTATATAGGAATCAATGCACAGTTCACACAAGTGTTTGCTTCTTGAGGTGGAGAGAGATAGGTGAACTGACTCAACATAAAAGTAAAAGAATGGTCCTTCAAAGAGGAAAGCATCGATTGCTATATTTGTGCTAGAGCTTTTATTTTGAAAACATGAAACAATTTTGTCAACGGTAGTAATAAAGCATATGAGTTATGTAAATTATATCTTACAAGTTGCAAGCCTCATGCATAGTGTACTAATAGTGCCCGCAGCTTGTCCTAATTAGCTTGGACTACCGGATCATCGCAATACACATGTTTTAACCAAGTGTCACAATGGGGTACCTCCATGCCGCCTGTACAAAGGTCTAAGGAGAAAGCTCGCATTTTGGATTTCTCGCTTTTGATTATTCTCAACTTAGACATCCATACCGGGACAACATGGACAACAGATAATGGACTCCTCTTTAATGCATAAGCATGTAGCAACAATTATTATTCTCATATGAGATTGAGGATATATGTCCAAAACTGAAACTTCCACCATGATTCATGGCTTTAGTTAGCGGCCCAATGTTCTTCTCTAACAATATGCATGCTCCAACCATTAAGGTGGTAGATCTCTCTTACTTCGGACAAGACGGACATGCATAGCAACTCACATGATATTCAACAAAGAATAGTTGATGGCGTCCCCTGAAACATGGTTATCGCACAACAAGCAACTTAATAAGAGATAAAGTGCATAAGTACATATTCAATACCACAATAGTTTTTAAGGCTATTTTGTCCCATGAGCTATATATTGCAAAGGCGAATGATGGAATTTTAAAGGTAGCACTCAAGCAATTTACTTTGGAATGGCGGAGAAATACCATGTAGTAGGTAGGTATGGTGGACACAAATGGCATAGTGGTTGGCTCAAAGATTTTGGATGCATGAGAAGTATTCCCTCTCGATACAAGGTTTAGGCTAGCAAGGTTATTTGAAACAAACACAAGGATGAACGGTGCAAGCAAAACTCACATAAAAGACATATTGTAAACATTATAAGACTCTACACCGTCTTCCTTGTTGTTCAAAACTCAATACTAGATATTATCTAGACTCTAGAGAAACCAAATATGCAAACCAAATTAGCAAGCTCTAAGTGTTTCTTCATTAATGGGTGCAAAGTATATGATGCAAGAGCTTAAACATGAGCACAACAATTGCCAAGTATCAAATTATCCAAGACATTTTAGAATTACTACATGTAGCATTTTCCAATTCCAACCACATAACAATTTAACGAAGAAGAAACTTCGCCATGAATATTATGAGTAAAGCCTAAGGACATACTTGTCCATATGCTACAGCGGAGTGATACGTCTCCGACGTATCGATAATTTCTTATGTTCTATGCCATATTATTGATGATACCTACATGTTTTATGCACACTTTATGTCATATTTGTGCATTTTCTGGAACTAACCTATTAACAAGATGCCGAAGTGCCAGTTCCGTTTTCTGCTGTTTTTGGTTTCGAAATCCTAGTAACGAAATATTCTCGGAATTGGACGAAACGAAGACCCGGGTGCCTATTTTTCCACGGAGCTTCCGGAAGACCGAAGAACACACGAAGTGGGGCCACGAGGTGGCCGGACCATAGGGCGGCGCGGCCTGGGTCTTGGCCGCGCCGACCTATGGTGTGGGCCCTCGTCGGGCCCCGACTCGCCCTTCCGCCTACTTAAAGCCTCCGTCGCGAAACCCCTAATGCGAAAAACCACGATACGGAAAACCTTACCGAGACGCCGCCGCCGCCGATCCCATCTCGGGGGATTCGGAGATCTCCTCCGGCACCTCGCCGGAGAGGGGATTCATCTCCCGGAGGACTCTACACCGCCATGGTCGCCTCCGGAGTGATGAGTGAGTAGTTCACCCCTGGACTATGGGTCCATAGCAGTAGCTAGATGGTTGTCTTCTCCTCATTGTGCTTCATTGTTGGATCTTGTGAGCTGCCTAACATGATCAAGATCATCTATCTCGTAATACTCTATGTTGTGTTTGTCGGGATCCGATGGATAGAGAATACCATGTCATGTTAATTATCAAGTTATTATACATGTGTTGTTTATGATCTTGCATGCTCTCCGTTTCTAGTAGAGGCTCTGGCCAAGTTTTTACTTTTAACTCCAAGAGGGAGTACTTATGCTCGATAGTGGGTTCATGCCCGCATTGACACCGGGACAGAGTGACGAAAGTTCTAAGGTTGTGTTGTGCTGTTGCCACTAGGGATAAAACATTGGCGCTATGTCCGAGGATGTAGTTGTTGATTACATTACGCACCATACTTAATGCAATTGTCCAGTTGCTTTGCAACTTAATACTGGAGGGGTTCGGATGATAACCTCGAAGGTGGACTTTTTAGGCATAGATGCGGTTGGATGGCGGTCTATGTACTTTGTCGTAATGCCCAATTAAATCTCACTATACTTATCATGTCATGTATGTGCATTGTTATGCCCTCTCTATTTGTCAATTGCCCGACTGTAATTTGTTCACCCAACATGCTTTTATCTTATGGGAGAGACACCTCTAGTGAACTGTGGACCCCGGTCCATTCTTTAATACTCGAAATACAAATCTGCTGCAATACTTGTTCTTTACTCGTTTTCTTGCAAACAATCATCTTCCACACAATACGGTTAATCCTTTGTTACAACAAGCCGGTGAGATTGACAACCTCACTCGTTTCGTTGGGGCAAAGTACTTTGGTTGTGTTGTGCAGGTTCCACGTTGGCGCCGGAATCTCGGTGTTGCGCCGCACTACATCCCGCCGCCATCAACCTTCAACGTGCTTCTTGACTCCTACTGGTTCGATTAAACCTTGGTTTCTTGTCGAGGGAAACTTGCCGCTGTGCGCATCACACCTTCCTCTTGGGGTTCCCAACGGACGTGTCAACTACACGCATCAAGCAAATTTCCGGCGCCGTTGCCGGGGAGATCAAGACACGCTGCAAGGGGAGTCTCCACTTCTCAATCTCTTTACTTTGTTTTTGTCTTGCTTTATTTTATTTACTACTTTGTTTGCTGCACTTATATCAAAACACAAAAAAATTAGTTGCTAGCTTTACTTTATTTTACTGTCTTGTTTGCTATATCAAAAACACACAAAAATTAGTTTACTTGCATTTACTTTATCTAGTTTGCTTTATTTACTACTGCTAAAATGGCCAACCCTGAAAATACTAAGTTGTGTGACTTCACTAGCACAAATAACAATGATTTCTTATGCACACCTATTGCTCCACCTGCTACTACAGCGGAATTCTTTGAAATTAAACCTGCTTTACTTAATCTTGTCATGAGAGAGCAATTTTCTGGTGTTAGTTCTGATGATGCTGCTACCCATCTCAATAATTTTGTTGAACTATGTGAAATGCAAAAATATAAAGATGTAGATGGTGACATTATAAAATTAAAATTGTTCCCTTTCTCATTAAGAGGAAGAGCTAAAGATTGGTTGCTATCTCTGCCTAAGAATAGTATTGATTCCTGGACTAAATGCAAGGATGCTTTTATTGGTAGATATTATCCCCTGCTAAAATTATATCTTTGAGGAGTAGCATAATGAATTTTAAACAATTGGATAATGAACATGTTGCTCAAGCTTGGGAAAGAATGAAATCTCTAGTTAAAAATTGCCCAACCCATGGATCGACTACTTGGATGATCATCCAAACCTTCTATGCAGGACTAAATTTTTCTTCGCGGAATTTATTGGATTCAGCTGCTGGAGGTACCTTTATGTCCATCACTCTTGGTGAAGCAACAAAGCTCCTTGATAATATGATGGTTAATTACTCTGAATGGCACACGGAAAGAGCTCCACAAGGTAAGAAGGTAAATTCTGTTGAAGAAACCTCTTCCTTGAGTGATAAGATTGATGCTATTATGTCTATGCTTGTTAATGGTAGGACTAATGTTGATCCTAATAATGTTCCGTTAGCTTCATTGGTTGCTCAAAATTCTAGGCCATATCCTGCTAATGATAATTCTTATAGTAGACATGTTTCACCTAATGAGGAAAAGCTCAATAAAATTGATATTCTTGTTTCTAGAGTTGATAGTCTTGCCTCTGATGTTGATCTTTTGAAATCGAAATTTATGCCTAATAGGGATATTGAAAATAAAATTGTTACTACAGCAAATTCCATCCAAGTTAGAATTAATGAGAATATAAGATTAATGGCTGAACTGCGTGCTAGGTGGGATAGAGAAGAAAATGAAAAACTAGCTAAAAAAGAAAATGTAGCTAAAGTTTGGACTATTACCACCACTAGCAATGCTAATGATTCATATGTTGCTGCACCTCCTACTATCAATGGTAAAATAATTGGTGTTAACAATGCTTCTACTCCTAGTGCAAAGCGCGCGAAATTACCTGAAACTGCTAAAACTGCTGAAACTGCTTGTGATAAAACTGCTGAAATTTTTTCCAACTTTGGGGATGATAATCCCATTGCTTTAGATTGTAATGATTTAGATTTTGATGATTGCCATATTCTCTGAAGTTATAAAGTTCTTGCAAAAACTTGCTAAGAGTCCCAATGCTAGTGCTATAAATTTGGCTTTCACAAAACATATTACAAATGCTCTCATAAAAGCTAGAGAAGAGAAACTAAAATTTGAAACTTCTATTCCTAGAAAGCTAGAGGATGGTTGGGAGCCCATCATTAAAATGAGAGTCAAAGATTTTGATTGTAATGCTTTGTGTGATCTTGGTGCAAGTATTTCTGTTATGCCTAAAAAAGTCTATGATATGCTTGACTTGCCACCATTGAAGAATTGTTATTTGGATGTTAATCTAGCTGATAATGCTAAAAAGAAACCTTTGGGGAAAGTTGATAATGTTCATATTATGGTTAACAATAACCTTGTCCCCGTTGATTTTGTTGTCTTGGATATTGAATGCAATGCATCTTGCCCCATTATATTGGGAAGACCTTTTCTTCGAACCGTTGGTGCTACTATTGATATGAAGGAAGGTAATATTAAATATCAATTTCCTCTCAAGAAAGGTATGGAACACTTCCCTAGAAAGAGAATGAAGGTACCTTATGATTCTATCATTAGAACAAATTATGATGTTGATGCTTCATCTTTCGATGTTACTTGAGTTACACTTTCGCGCCTAGCCGAAAGGCGTTAAAGAAAAGCGCTTATGGGAGACAACCCATGTTTTTACTACAGTATTTTTGTTTTATATTTGTGTCTTGGAAGTTGTTTACTACTGTAGAAACCTCTCCTTATCTTAGTTTTATGTTTTGTTGTGCCAAGTAAAGTCTTTGATAGAAAAGTAAGTACTAGATTTGGATTACTGCGCAGTTCTAGATTTCTTTGCTGTCACGAATCTGGATCTATCTCCCTGTAGGTAGCTCAGAAAATTAAGCCAATTTACGAGCATGATCCTCAGATACGTACGCAACTTTCATTCAATTTGAGCATTTTCGTTTGAGCAAGTCTGGTGGCCTAATAAAATCCATCTTTACGGACTGTTCTGTTTTTGACAGATTCTGTCTTTTATTTCGCATTGCCTCTTTTGCTATGTTGGATGAATTTCTTTGATCCACTAATGTCCAAGTAGCTTTATGCAATGTCCAGAAGTGTTAAGAATGATTGTGTCACCTCTGAACATGTGAATTTTTATTATGCACTAACCCTCTAATGAGTTGTTTCGAGTTTGGTGTGGAGGAAGTTTTCAAGGGTCAAGAGAGGAGTATGATGCAATATGATCAAGGAGAGTGAAAGCTCTAAGCTTGGGGATGCCCCGGTGGTTCACCCCTGCATATATTAAGAAGACTCAAGCGTCTAAGCTTGGGGATGCCCAAGGCATCCCCTTCTTCATCGACAACATTATCGGGTTCCTCCCCTGAAACTATATTTTTATTCGGCCACATCTTATGTACTTTGCTTGGAGCGTCGGTTTGTTTTTGTTTTTGTTTTGTTTGAATAAAATGGATCCTAGCATTCACTTTATGGGAGAGAGACACGCTCCGCTGTTGCATATGGACAAATATGTCCTTAGGCTCTACTCATAGTATTCATGGCGAAGTTTCTTCTTCGTTAAATTGTTATATGGTTGGAATTGGAAAATGATACATGTAGTAAATTGCTATAATGTCTTGGATAATTTGATACTTGGCAATTGTTGTGCTCATGTTTAAGCTCTTGCATCATATACTTTGCACCCATTAATGAAGAAATACTTAGAGCTTGCTAATTTGGTTTGCATATTTGGTTTCTCTAGAGTCTAGATAACATCTAGTATTGAGTTTTGAACAACAAGGAAGACGGTATGGAGTCTTATAATGTTTACCATATGTCTTTTATGTGAGTTTTGCTGTACCGTTCATCCTTGTGTTTGTTTCAAATAACCTTGCTAGCCTAAACCTTGTATCGAGAGGGAATACTTCTCATGCATCCAAAATACTTGAGCCAACCACTATGCCATTTGTGTCCACCATACCTACCTACTACATGGTATTTATCCGCCATTCCAAAGTAAATTGCTTGAGTGCTACCTTTAAAATTCCATCATTCACCTTTGCAATATATAGCTCATGGGACAAATAGCTTAAAAACTATTGTAGTATTGAATATGTACTTATGCACTTTATCTCTTATTAAGTTGCTTGTTGAGCGATAACCATGTTTCGGGGACGCCATCAACTATTCTTTGTTGGATATCATGTGAGTTGCTATGCATGTCCGTCTTGTCTCGAAGCAAGAGAGATCTACCACCTTCATGGTTGGAGCATGCATATTGTTAGAGAAGAACTTTGGGCCGCTAACTAAAGCCATGATTCATGGTGGAAGTTTCAGTCTTGGACACATATCCTCAATCTCATATGAGAATAATAATTGTTGCCACATGCTTATGCATTAAAGAGGAGTCCATTATCCGTTGTCCATGTTGTCCCGGTATGGATGTCCAAGTTGAGAATAATCAAAAGCGAGAAATCCAAAATGCGAGCTTTCTCCTTAGACCTTTGTACGAGCGACATGGAGGTACCCCATTGTGACACTTGGTCAAAACATGTGCATTGCAAAGATCCGGTAGTCCAAGTTAATTAGGACAAGGTGCGGGCACTATTAGTATACTATGCATGAGACTTGCAACTTGTAAGATATAATGTACATAACTCATATGCTTTATTACTACCGTTGACAAAATTGTTTCATGTTTTCAAAATAAAAGCTCTAGCACAAATATAGCAATCGATGCTTTCCTCTTTGAAGGACAATTCTTTTACTTTTATGTTGAGTCGGTTCACCTATCTCTCTCCACCTCAAGAAGCAAACACTTGTGTGAACTGTGCATTGATTCCTACATACTTGCATATTGTACTTGTTATATTACTCTATGTTGACAATTATCCATGAGATATACATGTTACAAGTTGAAAGCAACCGCTGAAACTTAATCTTCCTTTGTGTTGCTTCAATGCCTTTACTTTGATTTATTGCTTTATGAGTTAACTCTTATGCAAGACTTATTAATACTTGTCTTGAAGTACTATTCATGAAAAGTCTTTGCTATATGATTCACTTGTTTACTCATGTCATCACCATTGTTTTGATCGCTGCATCCACTACATATGTTTACAAATAGTATGATCAAGGTTATGATGGCATATCACTTCAGAAATTATCTTTGTTATCGTTTTACCTGCTCGGGACGAGCGAGAACTAAGCTTGGGGATGCTTGATACGTCTCCGACGTATCGATAATTTCTTATGTTCTATGCCATATTATTGATGATACCTACATGTTTTATGCACACTTTATGTCATATTTGTGCATTTTACGGAACTAACTTATTAACAAGATGCCGAAGTGCCGGTTCCTGTTTCTGCTGTTTTTGGTTTCGAAATCCTAGTAACGAAATATTCTCGAAATTGGACGAAACGAAGACCCGGGTGCCTATTTTTCCACGGAGCTTCCGAAGACCGAAGAACACACGAAGTGGGGCCACGAGGTGGCCAGACCATAGGGCGGCGCGGCCCGGGTCTTGGCCGCGCCGACCTATGGTGTGGGCCCTCGTCGGGCCCCGACTCGCCCTTCCGCCTACTTAAAGCCTCCGTCGCGAAACCCCGATGCGAAAAACCACGATACGGAAAACCTTACCGAGACGCCGCCGCCGCCGATCCCATCTCGGGGGATTCGGAGATCTCCTCCGGCACCTGCCGGAGAGGGGATTCATCTCCCGGAGGACTCTACACCGCCATGGTCGCCTCCGGAGTGATGAGTGAGTAGTTCACCCCTGGACTATGGGTCCATAGCAGTAGCTAGATGGTTGTCTTCTCCTCATTGTGCTTCATTGTTGGATCTTGTGAGCTGCCTAACATGATCAAGATCATCTATCTGTAATACTCTATGTTGTGTTTGTCGGGATCCGATGGATAGAGAATACCATGTCATGTTAATTATCAAGTTATTATACATGTGTTGTTTATGATCTTGCATGCTCTCCGTTTCTAGTAGAGGCTCTGGCCAAGTTTTTACTTTTAACTCCAAGAGGGAGTACTTATGCTCGATAGTGGGTTCATGCTCGCATTGACACCGGGACGAGTGACGAAAAGTTCTAAGGTTGTGTTGTCTTGTTGCCACTAGGGATAAAACATTGGCGCTATGTCCGAGGATGTAGTTGTTGATTACATTACGCACCATACTTAATGCAATTGTCCGTTGCTTTGCAACTTAATACTGGAGGGGTTCGGATGATAACTCTGAAGGTGGACTTTTTAGGCATAGATGCGGTTGGATGGCGGTCTATGTACTTTGTCGTAATGCCCAATTAAATCTCACTATACTTATCATGTCATGTATGTGCATTGTTATGCCCTCTATATTTGTCAATTGCCCGACTGTAATTTGTTCACCCAACATGCTTTTATCTTATGGGAGAGACACCTCTAGTGAACTCGTGGACCCCGGTCCATTCTTTAATACTTGAAATACAAATCTGCTGCAATACTTGTTCTTTACTGTTTTCTTGCAAACAATCATCTTCCACACAATACGGTTAATCCTTTGTTACAGCAAGCCGGTGAGATTGACAACCTCACTCGTTTCGTTGGGGCAAAGTACTTTGGTTGTGTTGTGCAGGTTCCAAGTTGGCGCCGGAATCTCCGGTGTTGCGCCGCACTACATCCCGCCGCCATCAACCTTCAACGTGCTTCTTGACTCCTACTGGTTCGATTAAACCTTGGTTTCTTACTGAGGGAAACTTGCCGCTGTGCGCATCACACCTTCCTCTTGGGGTTCCCAACGGACGTGTCAACTACACGCATCACGGAGCGTGTCTCTCTCCCATACAGTGAATGCTAGGATCCATTTTATTCAAACAAAACAAAAACAAAAACAAACCGATGCTCCAAGCAAAGTGCATAAGATGTGACGGAATAAAAATATAGTTTCGGGGGAGGAACTCTGATAATGTTGTCGATGAAGAAGGGGATGCCTTGGGCATCCCCAAGCTTAGACGCTTGAGTCTTCTTAGAATATGCAGGGGTGAACCACCGGGGCATCCCCAAGCTTAGAGCTTTCACTCTCCTTGATCATATTGTATCATACTCCTCTCTTGATCCTTGAAAACTTCCTCCACACCAAACTCGAAACAACTCATTAGAGGGTTAGTGCACAATAAAAATTAACATGTTCAGAGGTGACACAATCATTCTTAACACTTCTGGACATTGCATAAAGCTACTTGGACATTAATGGATCAAAGAAATTCATCCAACATAGCAAAAGAGGCAATGCGAAATAAAAGGCAGAATCTGTCAAAACAGAACAGTTCGTAAAGACGAATTTTAAAATGGCACCAGACTTGCTCAAATGAAAATGCCCAAATTTAATGAAAGTTGCGTACATATCTGAGGATCACTCACGTAAATTGGCTTAATTTTCTGAGTTACCTACAAAGAATTAGACCCAGATTCGTGACAGAAAAGAAATCTGTTTCTCGCGCAGTAATCCAAATCTAGTATTCACTTTACTATCAAAGACTTTACTTGGCACAACAAAACATAAAACTAAGATAAGGAGAGGTTGCTACAGTAATAAACAACTTCCAAGACTCAAATATAAAATAAAAATACTGTAGTAAAAACATGGGTTGTCTCCCATAAGCGCTTTTCTTTAACGCCTTTCAGCTAGGCGCAGAAAGTGTGTATCAAGTATTATCGAGAGATGAAACATCGACATTACATCGACATTACCTTGGGCTTTACCCTTACCTTTCTTGTCCTTTTTCTTACTCTTTGGCTTAGGGAATATATGGCTACCCCCGGGTGTAGAGGTGAATTTTAGGGTGCCTTCTCTCACGTCTATGATCGCTCCCAATAGTTTCAGCGGGGATCTTCCGAGTGTGATTTGTCCTGTTCCTGCGCATTCAATGACAAGGTAATCAATGGATATTGTTCTCCCAAGAATGGTTGTATGCACACCCGCAGCTATCCCTTTAGGAATTATAACAGAGTTATCAATAAGAGTTATTCCTTCTCCCCCTTCGGCGAATTCCCAAAGTTTCAAAGATTTATGAATACTCTTAGGCATTAGGCAAAATTCAGTCATAATATCACAATTAGCATGAAGAGTTTGGTCACCTATGACAATTTTAATAGTAGGATCCCACAATGAAGGTTCAGAGTTCACTAAAACTTGATCAAGACGGTTACGAATATATCCATAATTTTCATTTAGGCGAGATGCACTTGTTTCAAGAGTGTTTAATCTATTATAAATGCTAATAAGGGTCTGAATCAAAGTTATTAGCTGAATCATGTGATGCAACCAACTTCTTTATGGCATTAAAAGCTTGATCCCCATTACAATGAAGGAAATCTCCTCCCATTAGAGCATCCAAGGCATATCTATAGCGAATCATAAGACCAAAATAAAAATTACTAAGGAGCAAACTTAGAGTCATTTGAGGTTCAGTTTTACGATAAGAAGTAAAAATCCTGGACCAAGCATCTTTAAAACTTTCCTCATCCCCTTGTTTAAAAGTAAAAACTAATTCCTCAGGTGAAGAAGTAACAGGTACAGAGCTAGACATGATAACAAAAGTAAACTAAATGCAAGTAACTAATTTTTTGTGTTTTTGATATAGAGTGCAAGACAGTAAATAAAGTAAAGCTAGCAACTAATTTTTTTGTGTTTTAATATAATGCAGCAAACAAAGTAGTAAATAAAATAAAGCAAGACAAAAACAAAGTAAAGAGATTGGGAAGTGGAGACTCCCCTTGCAGCGTGTCTTGATCTTCCCGGCAACGGCGCCAGAAAAAGAGCTTGATGGCGTGTAACTCACACGTTCGTTGGGAACCCCAAGAGGAAGGTATGATGCGCACGGCAACAAGTTTTCCCTCGAAAGAAACCAAGGTTTATCGAACCAGGAGGAGCCAAGAAAGCACGTTGAAGGTTGATGGCGGCGGGATGTAGTGCGGCGCAACACCGGAGATTCCGGCGCCAACGTGGAACCCTGCACAACACAACCAAAGTACTTTGCCCCAACGAAACGATGAGGTTGTCAATCTCACCGGCTTGTTCGTAACAAAGGATTAACCGTATTGTGTGGAAGATGATTGTTTGCAAGAAAACGGTAAAACAAGTATTGCGAGCAGATTTGTATTTCGAGTATAAAAGAATGGACCGGGGTCCACGAGTTCACTAGAGGTGTCTCTCCCATAAGATAAAAGCATGTTGGGTGAACAAATTACAGTCGGGCAATTGACAAATAGAGAGGGCATAACAATGCACATACATGTCATGATAAGTATAGTGAGATTTAATTGGGCATTATGACAAAGTACATAGACCGCCATCCAGCATGCATCTATGCCTAAAAAGTCCACCTTCAGGTTATCATCCGAACCCCTTCCAAGTATTAAGTTGCTAACAACAGACAATTGCATTAAGTATGGTGCGTAATGTAATCAACAACTACATCCTCGGACATAGCATCAATGTTTTATCCCTAGTGGCAACAGCACATCCACAACCTTAGAACTTTCTATCACTGTCCCAGATATCAATGGAGGCATGAACCCACTATCGAGCATAAATACTCCCTCTTGGAGTTAAGATCAAAAACTTGGCCCAGAGCCTCTACTAATAACGGAGAGCATGCAAGATCATAAACAACACATAGGTAATAACTTGATAATTAACATAACATAGTATTCTCTATCCATCGGATCCCGACAAACACAACATATAGCATTACAGATAGATGATCTTGATCATGTTAGGCAGCTCACAAGATCCAACAATGAAGCACAATGAAGAGGACAACCATCTAGCTACTGCTATGGACCCATAGTCCAGGGGTGAACTACTCACTGATCACTCCGGAGGCGACCATGGCGGTGAAGAGTCCTCCGGGAGATGAATCCCCTCTCCGGCAGGGTGCCGGAGGAGATCTCCAGAATCCCCCGAGATGGGATTGGCGGCGGCGGCGTCTCAGTAAGGTTTTCCGTATCGTGGCTCTCGGTATGTGGTGACCCTGCATACCACTGCATGTTGTAGTATGCCAGTCGTTGATATAACATTCGCGAAGTACCATTCCGCAAATATCACATCCCTCAGAGTAGTACAACAGAACATAGCAAGGTCCATAACTCATT
>NC_061511.1:174028682-174094458 GCF_022539505.1 Lolium rigidum | reverse complement strand
AGCGCTGTTGGATCGGAGGCGAGGCCACGTGTAGGTCATCCGACGGTGCGCTCCCAAACTCCGTCGTGCCCCTGCGACCGACAGCATGGGAGAGGCCCAGCCCAAGCGGCCCAACAGGCCCTCCAGGCCCCCGTGGCCCAGGCAGGCCCGCTAGGGTTTCTTCCCCAGGAGGAGCGTCAGGGTCGCGAGAAGTGGCGGCGGGCGGCGGCGCCGTCGAGGAGCACACCGGCGGCCTTCGTGGCACCGGGAGGGGAATCGCCAGATCCCCCACGCGGAAGGACGCACTTCCCCGGTGCGCAGGGATCTGTGAAGCAGGCTGAGGCTCCAACAGAGGCAACCCCCGGGATGGCAGCGGCGGAAAGTCCTGCTCCCCCAGGAGCGGCGGCGGCGGCGCAGCGCCGCGGAGAGCAGGAGCAGGATGAGGCGGCGATGGGACCGTCGCCCCCGAAACGGTCCAAGCAGGGTCGAAGAAACTTCCCAGGCAGACTGCAGCAGGCGAGGCGGCCACTGCGTCCTCGTCGTCACACTCCAGATCTGAGGAGCCAGCCCGCGCGGGCGAGGGCGGAGAGCGCAGCGCGTCCGCCAAGGGGGAGAACCTACTCCCCGTCGGCGAGCAGCAGACGGCAACGTCCAGGCGCCCCCCATGGGCGCGGGACTTGCAGCGGCGGCGGCGGAGAGGCGCGGCGACGTCCCAGTCGCCTGCCTCGTCGCCCGAGCAGAGGCGCTGTGTTAGGCACATCCTGTCCTCAGCTAGCGTTAGTCCCCGAATGCATGTATGTTAGGCCTTCAGCTGAACCAGCAGCAATTCCCAGGCGTATACCTACGGGTATGACATTTATGCGTCTTGATCCAAAGAGAATATCATATAGACTCCCTGTTGATGCATACTCGTACATCAACATTGGAACATCCATCTCTAAGCAACAGCCTAGGAGCCTAGCAATGTTCTTGTGCCTCATTTCAGATTGTATTATGACCTCACCAGTGAATTCTGCCTTCATTTCCTTGTCAACCTTGATGGATCTTTTTATAGCGACTGGTTGTTTGTTCTCGAGTGTCCCAAAATAAACCTTGCCGAAGTGTCCTTCTCCAATGATACGATTGTAGTTATTTGTTATTTGTTTCATTTGTTTCCTTCTATAGATCCTTATATTCTTTACACTTTTTAGTACTGGTCCACCATTTTGCTCATAGAATCTCTTTAGTTTCAGGAGTTGACGAGCCATAACCATGAGGACAAGTACAACAATCAAGGCAGCAAAACCTACAAAAGAGTAGAGAAGTGGGAGATTTTAGATGAAATATGTTTGAAAGCGTATACAATTATCAAACATAGCGTTTCCTAATTAGACAATACGGAGTAGAATAATGAACTTGACATGCTATACCCAAACGATGATAGGTGAAGCCGACCGGATACCTAGCCACTGGTGGTTACGCTGGCGCTGGGCTACCTGTCGAAACCCCTGGCCGGATCGCGGTTCTCCTGCTTGGGTATGGACGACAATGCCTTGGAGGCAAGGTTTCTTTTTCTCGGTTAACAATTTTTACCTTAGGGCACCGGAACTAACGGTTACCGTGAAATCTCGGTAATTTACTGATCGAATTTATTTAAAAAAATTGAATTGAATTTTTTTGAACCTTAAAACAAATAAGATAACTATCCGTATGCAAGGATTTGGATTTCGTTTTCAGAAATTTACCGGCCCTGACCGAGATGGACGAAATTCGCCCATTTCGGTATTTCTCGGTCAAATCTCGGACGAAAATAGAGAAACAAAATTTGAATCTGCCAAGGGAATTCGATCAAATTTGGTCCAAAATTTGAATTTCTTTGAAGTTTTTGACAAATGGTTGACTTTTTAGAAAAATTCAGAAAAAATCCTCAAAATTCAGTAGATTTCGTCTCGGAAATTACTTTACCGGTCCTGACCGAAATGGGCGAAATTCGGACGAAATTCGAATTTTCCGGACGAAATCCAAATCCTTGTCCGTATGTCAATAGAGTTGTTTCTAGGCAGAGCGGTTAGGCACCAGGTCAGGGGTTCTAATCCCAACGTGCTATATTTTTGCTATTTAGCCATACAACAGAGCGGGCTACCTCGAGCGACTTACCAACATGCTATATTTTCGCTATTTAGCCGTACAATAGATCGGGCTACCTCGACCGACTTACCAACACAGTAGACCAATCTTTGTGTTTAAAGTTTCGTTTCGTATGCTACTAAATCTTGTTTTTCTGAAGTATAAATTCAAATGTGACCAATTTTTTTTGGCCAGCAGCGTTGTTTCTCCGAGGGTAGCGAGATTTCCGGTTTTCGGCGAGATTTCGGAAATCTCAGCCGAGAAAAAAACCCTTTCGAAATCCAAGTCGGAGGACGGCTCATGCTTTTCCGAGTTTCCCTTCGAGGCGTGGCTTTCAATGTGATTGGTGATCCTTAGCCCGCCGGCCACGAACTCAACGGTTGGGAGCAGGGGAAGTAGATCTGACGAAGAGCTTGCCGCCAACTTTTGGACGGAAATCAGATTCCCTATGCCCGCGTCTCGTTTTTGGGAGAGATCGCCATCAGAGTTGTCCTCGCCCTTCGAAGGTACATGTTCATGTTCTGTTCGTGGTCGCAGGGAATTGAATGCGGAGCTGCCGGGCGGTAGGATCACGGTAACAAGGCCGACATTGTCAGGCTTGGATGGACGGCACAACTCCGTGTCGCCAGTTCATGCGTCTACACGGCGGACTCGCAACGTCGTAGCTCGTCCACGTCGCCGACAGGGCTGAGGATTTCCAGACCACCAAGTGTGGGGAAGTGGCGTGGACCACTGGCGAGGAGGAGAATCACACCGCCGCCGGTCTTCGGAGACTTTCTCGCGGTGGCCACGACGAGTTGGCAGGGCGCACCGACGACAACTACCTCCGAGACGCGGTCGTCCGAGCCGTTGGAGAGCTCGGGATCAGTGGCGGTTCAGATCCCTTCTGATGGCACGGGTGGGCCCCAGCTACATGAATTATATCCGGAGCGTCCATCGCGCTGGGAGCATCTGGCTTGTCGGTTCAGATGCCTGCGGATGCGTTCGTACCCTAGCAGTTCCTCATCTACAGTCGTCGATACTCCCATCGCTCAAATCAACTCTTGCTCGTCTCTTCGTTCGCTGGCATGCCCGTCTCCGTCGAGCCCGACTACGTCTATGTCTACCTCTTCTTCAACGGCACCGTCAAGTGTTGCGGGTATGGTGGTGTTGCGGCCGATTTCTCACTGCTCTAACTGGCGGCGTGGGGGCCTGCTGGTGTGCTCAAATAACGTGGCGGTCCTAGGCTTACTTTGCGTCAAGATGAAGATCTGTTTGATGCTTTCCCACTTTGATCTGGCTAGAGTGTCGAGTTTCAGAAGGCTTTGCCTCAGCGAACTTCATTGGACGTCTCATGTCTAGAGATTGCTAGATCGGATGAGATTAGATCATGCGCTCCCGTGTTTTTTCCAACTGTTTGGTTTTAAGAGAGAGTGTTGCGAAACTCTGCTATCTCTTACCATCATAAGACATGTGTTTTACGTCTGAAGTCAAAGGGTAGAGAATTTCATGAAAGCCGAGATCTAAGGTATATTAATGGAGGTGGTTCGAGTCTTTGTGGCAATAAGAACTTTGATGGGTGATTAGAGTCTCGTAGCAACGGTACGCAAGTGGGGGTGACAACAAGTGAGAAGTTCACGTATTACCTTTCTGCCCTTAATTGGTGTGTCTGGTAGTGGCATTGTTGAATGCATTGTTTTGAGAGTGTGAATTTTTTTAGGCCAAAAGGTTTTCATTCATCACATAAAACATATTCGTGATTACAATCAAAGGCAATAGCCTTTACAATCTGATATGTGTACAAACAACTCCAGTCAGCACCTACACCCATACGAGGTCTCACATAGGAAGCAATCTCATGGGCTACAGAATTCTGATTCCTTTTGGCTAAAACACAATTCCAACCAGGTAGGAGAACATATCTAGTGATACCACACCTTATTTGATACCATGATACCACTCTTCAAAATTTAAATTGTAAGTGTCAAAAAATTCGGAACCAAAATTTGGGTGTTCACAAGATGTGTGTTTACAAACCTTGTAATTTTCATAACCAAATTCGAAATATTCTTAGAGAAACTAAAAATAGAAATCCAGCATGAATAGTGCCACATAAAGACAAAAACACAAAATGACACTATTCACACAACATTTGTCTTTTTTGTTTCTCCGTGTGTATTTAAATTTGGATTTGAAAATTCTAGACAATGTAAACACATATCTTGCGAGCAGCCACAAATTTATTTTAAACTTTTTTATCAGTTACAAATTTGAATTTTGTGAAGTGGTATCATGGTATCATGTGAGTTGTGGTATCACTAGATATTTTCCCAACCAGGTAGGACCGAAGCAAGCTGTTTAAAATCTTAGAAGCATCGCTTTTTAGAATTTAAAGTTCAGGTGTTTTTGGGGGTGCAAAGCTGCTACAAGGTAGATCGATGTATCAGAACTGTACTATTTTTTTGTGTTGTGTGCATCTGTATTGTTATTAAGAAACTGCATTATTGCAGAGGCTGTGTATAATTGATATCTACGATATTAATGTTCCCTTTGTAAAAAGAAAACTAAAGACCAAACAGTACTCAGTGACTGCCATGCACAAGTGGGAACTACTATCCAAAAATGGCATATGAGTTTCAGTTTGTGGGACGACCAAAACAACTCCATCTTAGCAGGGGGGTGGAGGTGGGGTGGGTGGGTGGAAGGCAAAGATTAATGGCATAATGAAAAATTTACATGCAGTTGTTCTTGCGTAACAGGAATTGGACAGCTGACAGGCTCATGAGAAGGGGGCTGCCATGCAACCGAACTTGTAGCCTTTGTGGTAAAACCCCTGAAACAGCTGCTGACCTGGTCTTGGGTGTTTCTATTCTATAAGACTACTCACAATAGGAGTATCATAGCTAGTATCATGCACTACATACATGAAAAAAGCTGATGTGTCACATTAACTAATGATGAAAGAGATGATAGTGGTATCATAGGTATTACCGTATCATCGCACGTAGAACTAGAAAAATTAATGTCAAACAAATCTTGTACACACTTTAGTATTGAGATTCTACAAATCATTAAATACGTGTAACATGTGATACCACTACATGATACTATGCATTGTGAAGATAGTATCGTATACTAGTATCATATGCATGACACTACTATATGATACTTCCCATTGTGACTAGTCTAAGAAGGTATGGCGTCTATTGCAACTGATAACACCACCTCGGAAATTGGAGCTCCCATTTATCTTCGGTTAGGGCGTGGCGGGGAAATATATACTCGGCTGTTCTTAATGCAATCTCCAACATGGACGAGCAAATAGAACACAAAAGGTGATCTATTTGGTCCGTTTAGATGGCTGTCCGGATGTGGGAGGAGAGGTTGGACTCTGTTTGCCCGTTTGGGTCGCGCCCTCCACCCAACGCGGCCACCCATACAATTTCGCATTTTGCAAACTAAGAACACAAATAGTTTTTATAAATAGAAAAATACACATAACGCTTCAAAATTTACTACAGAAATAGTTCGTCCAATAATTAAGTAACATAGCATGTGCATTACATGAAACGTTGAATGATACAAAATGGGCTACGCAAGGTTTTCTTCATTGTTCTCGACATTGTTACCAACATGTGTTCACATGTGCTTAACCAAATCAGCTTGCAGCTGATTGTGAACTGTTTGATCGCGAATTTCGTGACACACATATAGAGGATATCCTTGAACGTTGTCGGACCACCCTAAGGTTGAACCAATTCTCCTTGGCCTTCCCAATCATTGTCAAAACAGGGAATCATCCCGCTCTTGCTCAACAATCATGTTGTGCATGATCACACAAGCGGTTATCACCTCCCACATGGTTTGGACCTCCATACTTAAGCAGGGCGCCGGTCAATAATCCATCGAGTTTGGAGGACACCAAATGCCCGCTTGATATCTTTCCTAGCCGCTTCTTGCTTTTTAGCAAACCCTAACTATTCATCGCCGTTGGGACACCGGATTGTCTTCACAAGCATAGCCCAAGGTGGATAGATGCCATTAGTATCCCTTGTTGTACTGGTGGCACTGATCTCAGGAGACTCGCCATGTGCAAGCCTATCAAACACCAAGGTTGATATCATTATGGGAGCTATTCATCCCAAAAAAAATGAGTGCCAATTTCATAGGCATGACAATGCATCCCTCAGAATGTTCCTTGTAGTGCCCAGTACATACAATCTGTGCTGCCAAACATTTCAGGGAACCCCTTGGAAACGTTGATTGACAATAGACGGGTTATGTCTGATGCAAATGGTTGTCTTAAGTATTCTACACCGAACACAGTAACCACTGCTCTGCAGAACCTATACATTGATTCCAGGAAGCTGGACTCGCTCATCCGCACATACTCATTTCCCAGATCACCGAAAACGCCATATGCGAACATCCTAATTGTTGCTCTGCATTTCTGGTAAGAAGACAAGATCACGTTGCCAATTACATCCTATTTACAGACGAAATAGTTGTCATAGACCTTCAATCCGTCCATGAGTCGTTCGAACAATGATCTTGACATCTGGAACAATTCAAACATAGCCGGTGTGTATATTGCCTTGGTGCGGTGGAAGTAATCACCAAACAGCAGCTCGCCGTCTTCTCTTTTCTGATCCAACACACCGGCACGTCCCTTTACCGAGCGACGGTACATGGGAATATGCGCGACATTGTGCCCATGAATGAGCAACGTGGCGGGCGGCGTTCGTCAGCAAGTCGTCGTCAGACTCCTCGTCGGAGGACGTATAAATGACGTTCTTAAAGAAGAACTCATCTCCGATGTCCACCATGATCTGTAGACAAAATGGCGGCAAGTTTAAGTTTAGATAAACTGGTCTGCCCATTTCTCCGAACATCCTGCAGGCGGAGGAAGCCACGGCGGACCAACACAATATGTGGGCAAAGCTCTCCGCAGCCAACGATGCGACCACGCAGCAGGGGCAGGAATCACACCTCTGAAGGACTTGTGAATCCCCGCGAACGAAATCAACGGCGACCACAGCTGCTGCTGCTCCGAGGGCAGCGACCTCGGTTGCTGCTGCTCCAACGGTGGCAAAACCACCTCTCCAGCCGCCGGGCGATGTCACGGCGTTGGCAGCCGTCGTCGGGTACGGTGGCAAATCGGTGCTCGAGGGGCAGCGGCGGGGCAGAGGGGAGGATTTGGAAAAGATGGTCCAGTTGGGAGACTGACCCAGAGGAGGACAAGAGAGGACGTGAGCCTCGTCCGCGTGGAGTCCATGGCCATGCAAAGGAGGCCCAGATTTTGGGCCGGCTTTGGGTCATGACGGACTTCGCGGTGGACAATTTTTTTGCTTGCGTCTCCGTGTTGGGCCGCCGCGACGTACTCGTACCTCGTTGGAGATGGCCTAATGTCCATTACACTGTTTGGCATCTCTGGAAGTAAAGTGGGGGAATGATTTTGGGAAAATTAGATCTGTATCATTAAAAGATCCAGACTTTAGAAAAATATCACCGTAAGAAGAAAAATACCAGCCAAAGCTTACTCCTTTATTGATTTGTAGCATCACCGTGAACTCCACGTGAAATGAGCGAAAAACAAATGAATCAGGGGAGAGTATTAGGGGGTTAAGGGAAAATATAAGAGTTCTGTCCAATGCAATAGCCACTAAAGACAATTTGTTGAAAAGAAATTGGAGTGGTGATCCACTTTGTCAATTTTGCTCTACAAATGAATCTATTTTGCATCTTTTCATTTCTTGTCCTGCAGCTACTTATGTTTGAAGCCTGGTGGGGATGGTTGTGGGTGCCTCCACCCGACCTGGATCTTTTGCACTGGTGGATGCCACAATTTTCCCATGCGAGCCGCAATGTCCAGATCGCCGGTATGGCAGCAATTTGCTGGGGGATTTGAAAAACGCGTAACAGTTCATGCTTTGAAAGAAAAATCCTGAAAAATCCTGTTAACCTTATTTTTCTTGCAACTTCCTTTATGAAATACTGGGCAGGTACACACTCGGATGCTGAGGCTGCACAACTCCAGCAAGGAGCAGATGCTCTTATCAATCTGGCCATGGGTGCTGGGAGAGGGAATGGCGGTGGGAATACAGCGGTGACTGGCCCCCCAGCAGTTGATCGAGCAAGGTGGCGATGCAATGAAGACTGATGCTCAAGACAATGCTGGTGCTGATGATAATATGCATACCTGAAATCTTCTGTATGTTCCTCCAGTTACGCTGTGAGAAAAACCTTGAGTGTTGTAGTGCTTTTGATCCTAGGGAGTTGCTCCCTGTGTGCTGTTAGTTCTTGGGTGACTTGTGAAGTTGCGATGGTGGTTTCAGTAGTTGAGCAAAACTGTTTTTTAGCTGGTTTGGTCATGGATCGTTGCTGTCGTGCATGTAAATATTAAACCATGACAATGTATTTTTGTTATCTCGTGATAATGAAAATTCGATCCCTGTGGGGATTGCTTAAAAAAAATAAGAGTTCTGTCCACAAAGGCAAGAAAAATTCATAGTATTAGGGGAGATTGCCCGTATGAAACTTCAACAGCATCCATCCCCTCTCAAATCTATAGAATCCCCAAAAATAACTTTACACCAAGAAAACAAGAGGGAGCGAGAGAAGAGAGGGTGGAGGGACCGAGTGAGGGCACACCATGAGGAGAGACCGGGGAAGCGCGCCGCCGGAAGGTACGCCGCCGGCGCAGGTGGTCCTCGCGCTCCCCTCCTCGCTCTTCTACCTGAGTTGTGCGTGGATGAGGTGGACTGAGAGCTAACGGTTTAAGTCAATTTGGCCCAGCTGATGAGGGGCTAAGAGCTGATCTGGTTTCAGTCAATTTGGCCCAGCTCAAGTGGACTTCACGGTGATGGTTGAAATCAGTAAGGGCGTGTTTAGTTGCCTCATTGAAATCCTGGCTCACTGCACCAGCGAGATGTGCTTACCTGCACGTGGCGAACGGATCATGAGCCATGAAATACGGGTCGTTTGGTAGGCTGGGTTGCATCGTTAGACACTCAAATGCCATTTCGTTTAGTTGCTATGTATTAGCCTGCAAATCTGAGCAGATACAACTCACATATGTTTGGTTGGTCTGTATTAGTGTGGGTAGTATTGTGTCGTACGTACTAATCCTCTAATAACATCTACTTTAGCAGTTAACAAAGACAAAATCAGCCCAAACTACTCATCAACTCCAGGTCCTGACATGCGACGAGGCCGGCGATGGTGAGGCTGAGCGCGGCCGCCACGGGCTGGCGTGGGGCGGAGAGGACGCGGTCGGGCGCGAGGTCGACGAGGAGCCGGCGAGGGCGCGGCCGAGCACGAGGCCGACGAGTGGCCAGCAAGGGCGCGGCCGGGCACGACATGGTGCGGCGCCTCCGAGACCGAGCGCGCGGCCGGGCGCAGGGCAGGCGAGGCTGAGTGCGGCCTCCACGGGCCGACGCAGGGCGACGAAGACACGGATGGGTGCGAGGTCGGTGAGGGGCCGACGACGGCACACTCGGGCATGGCCGTGGGCATACAGAGAGCCAACATACACATAGCGCGACACGGCGATGAGGGCGCGGCCTGTCCTAAAGGTGTTTTGAGAACCGTGCGGTGCAACAAGGCGGCTCGGCTCAGGCATCCAAACAGATCGGAAATTGCAACCAAGGGGCATGCAGCCTACCAAACGCGCCCTAAGAGAGCAAGGTTTCAGTGGTATTTTTCTAAAGTCCAATCTTTTAGTGGTATTTTTCTGAAATCTGGATCTTTTAATGGTACAGATATAATTTTTGATGGCAAAGAGCAAAACACGATGTCGATTGCTGCTAATGCTAACTGAATAGTTTTTCCAAGTTTTAACTAACTTGCAACTGAAAAATATCAGTTACAATCCACCTGGTACTTATAGGACCCACACAAATTTGATGGTCTTAGAGTTGAATTATCTTTAAAATAACTCTTGTTTGAATGAGAATGATAATGAGCAAAACCGTGAAAATTGGTGTGCAAAGTCAGTGCTTACCGACAACCACCTTTGCTGCCAGAGGGAAAATTTCTGCGCAATGACCCTTTTTGCCATCGCCTTTCATTCCAGGTTTACATGGACAGTCGTAGCCTTCCAGCCTGTTGCTGCAGATCCCGTCAGGCGAGCAATTATATGAATCAGGGAGGGCGCACTCATCGATGTCTAGGAAGAATGCAATGAGGGAATTCGTTACGTTTAATGAAGGATAAATTCAAGTAAATATACCTGTGTGTATTCTGAAAAAATAAATATACCTGTGCATCCACCACGACCAGCGATGTAAGGGTTGCCATCGTAATGCTGTAAGCACTTGCAGACATAGGCGCCTCCGGATGTGTTAGCACAGGTGCTGTTGCCGCTTACGCAGGCGTAGCCCGGAGGTGGCTCCTGTCCTTCCGCTGGACACGAGCCAAGGTTTCTGACGGCGAAATCCAGGACGATGGGTACGCCCCTGGGGTATAGCGCCCCAAGGCCGTTCAAGTCAAGCGTAGAGAAGTTGTACCAGGATTTGTCCACCAACATGCCGTAGAAGCACGGAGTGGTTTCCCACAGAAAATTCTGCCGGGGCATGAACGAGACTCCAAACCTGGAAAAGGGGTCCGTTTTCTTGGGCAAGTCGGCCAGACAGCATCCCAACCCTGAGCACGTACCGTTGGTCGCGTACTCCAGGTTCCCCATGAGGTTGGAAAGGCAGGACGGCATGTAGGCCTTCGTCTCATTCTCCGCCTCCCCGAGGTAACTCACCATGTAAGACTCGACGTTGGAGCCGACACCGATAAGGACATTGCGCGTCGCCGACAGGAGGAACGGGCCCTCGTCCCCGAGCCTTGTGTATTGTAACTTGGCGGTGAAATGCGTAGAATTTGTGCTGCAGTCGGAGCTGACAACTCTGTATACCCGCGCCTCGTTGTCCGCGACTGATATGTCCATGAGCTCTACCCACTCGTACGAATCGGCCGAAACAGTTCCGGCGACGTTGAACCTGTGCTTCCCGATGCTCATCAGGTGTAATGGTCCGCTGACGTTGTACCTAAGAAAGGCGCGGGGGGGATGGTATGAAGAGGGGCAGTATACCTCGAATCCAGGAAGGAAGCACCCAGACCCGGGCTTCCCCATGCCGAAGGGGAAGGGGATGCTCATCTCGCCGCACTTGTCCTGGCAGCCCGGATGTGCTATCGGCTGCAGCTGCGCTTCCAGTCCCCGTTGTTCAGCAATCGCGGGCAAGATCAACTGAGCCGCTGGTGCCGCTACTGCAAGGAGCAGCAGCGGCATCAGCAGCTGGGAGGGTATTTTCATGGTGTGCAGATACTTCTGTTTTGCTAACTCGCTCTCTGCACTGGTTAATCACTCCGGCACAAGGTACGTGCAACGATACGTGGTAATCTCTAACTATCAGGAGTTAGCTAGTTTGTTCAGATCTCCGAGTCTTGGGTTTTCTTATGCCCACTAGCAGGTCAGCTTGTGTAGGTCACCAGCAGACACGCCACATTGTGTTCTACTCCGTAAAAAGGACATGTAGAGTACATTACTACTGCCAATAATTGACCCCGATAACAGCAGAAAAAGGTCCGTGGTGACTATGCATATTACAATACTGTATTTATACTTCTTTAGTGGAGAGAGGGACGGCACACCCACATGATTCTTTTCTCTCGCATTGGCAGCAACCGCCAACTGGCCGGCGAAGTCGTCGGCATATGATTGAAACAATGGTTCCTACCATTATACACACGAATAAATTAGTATTAATGTGAGTCTAGCGCAAAATTTAAAATGGCTGTTGTCTATCTTTGAACACTTGTCTAGGATGCGAATTAATTTTAATAAGAGTGACCTGGTGCCTATTAATGTGCCACTAGAAGAGGTTAATGTGTTAGCTCAAGTTTTTGGATGCAAAGTTAGTGAGTTCCCTTTGAAGTATTTAGGTGTGCCGTTGCATTTTGGAAAATTTCGTAAACAAGATTTACAACCCTTGATTGATAGCATTATTAAACGTATTGCTGGGTGGAGAGGGAGGCTTTTGAGTCATGCTAGCAGACTGGTGCTAATTAATCAGTTCTTGCATAGCAAGCATACATATTTATCTTTTATCGGTTCTTAGTTTCCAAAATGGGCAGTGACAACTATTAACTCACAGATGGCCCATTGATTATCGGATAACTACGAAGGACACCATAAATATCACTTAGCACATTGGGACCTGGTTAGTATGAAACGAGAATTTGGAGGGATGGGGATTGCAAATATTAGAGATCTTAATGTTTCCTTGCTATCCTCTTGGGTGAAAAGATTTAATTTAGATGGTCATAAGTTGTGGAAGGAGATTATCCAATACAAGTATAGAACACAACATCCGAACTTATTTGCTTGTAAAGAGTTGAATTCCTCTCCTTTTTGGAAAGGGGTTTCGTGGACGTTCACAACAGCGAAGTTTGGCTACCAGTGGTTGGTTGGTAATGGTCAAAATATTAAGTTTTGGGAGGACCAATGGTTTGGGAGCACTAGTTTGGCTATACACTTTTGGGAGCTTTACATTGTCTCTAATGAGCAGACGAAAACCATTAATAAGATTTGGGAAGGGGGGAGAGTTGAGGTTATCCTCTAGGAGATATTTTGATGACAAGTTATTGCTACAGTGGGAAGAACTAAAAGCAATCTTCCAGCAGCTGGCGGATGAGCCTGACCAGATGGTTTGGGAACTAAATTTTATAGGAGTTTACTCCTCACAGTCCTTGTATGCAGTGGTGAATTTTAGGGGAGTAAAACAGGTTTTTATCCCCACTATTTGGAAGCTAAATATACCCCCCTAGGGTCCAGGTTTTCCTTTGGTTAGTTTCACATAATAAAATTCTTACTAGGGACAATTTTGCCAAAAGACAGACGGTACATGATGCCCGATGTCTATTTTGTAGTGAACCTGAAAGCATGTGCCATCTATTCTTTGAATGTGATGTGGCTAGAAATGTTTGGTCTTACATTTCTAGTTTGGTTAAAAGAGATGTGGGAGGAAATTACGAGAAGGTTGCTAGACTTTGGATTAGCAATGAGAAAAATGGTGCACTGAATACTATTACATCTGCAGTCATTTGGAATCTGTGGAAGATGAGAAATGAATTACATTTTAGACGTCTAACGTGGCCTGGTTTTCAGGTGATTTGGAAGAGGATGGCCAGACTTCTCAGTAGATGGATGCCGCTGTGCAAGGAAAAATGGCGGCCGACGATTGGAAGCTAGTGCGAGGAGTTGGAGAAGAAGACATTGGAGGTGCCCCGGATCGGCTGACACTAAAGAAGAGAAAGATTGCGATGAAGATGGTCGGACCTGGGACTCCGGAGGCGCGTGGAGAAATCAGAGTGAAGCTATGAGATAAAAAAGAAGAAGCAAGCATGAGTTTTGACTGCCTTAGAAGCAAGCATGAGTTTTGGCTGCTGCAGAGAAGATTGGAGAGGGAACTCCGCCAGGATCACCGTTGCAGAGAAGATTGGAGGGGGAAGATTGCAGAGAAGTTTTGGCAAGCATGAGTTTTGACTGCCTTAGAAGCAAGCATGAGTTTTGGTCGCCGGCGGTGGTGCGAGCGGTACCACCGGCCACGCAGCGGCCGGAGCCTCCGGGCTAGGTACCGCCCGGGGTACCGGTTATAGCCCGAGTGGCTCAGGACTTGTCCAGGGTGGTTGGAGCCCCGGCGGTACCTTGGCCGGTACCCCGGTCGGAGGCTCCGGCCTCCCCTCCCGGCCCGCGCGCTCCAGGCCCCTCTCGGCCACGTGGCTCGCTCCGGTTGGCCGCGCCGCTCGCCTAGGAGCGGTAGTACCGGCCCAACCTGGCCGGTACTACCGGCCACCTCTCTCCAACGACAGGATCGGCGGGATCTCCACCACCGACTACTTATAGTCTTCTTCTCCAAATGGCTCAGCTGCTCACTTCTTCCCCAAAAAGCAAAACACCATTGTTGAGCCACCAAGAACACCAAATCCATCGGATCTCCTCCCTCAACCACCCAAATCCCTTGTGCTTTGGAGAATCGAAGGAGAAGACCCCGATCTACATCTTCACCGAAGCAATTTGCATTTCCCCTCATTTTGTTGAGGGCCCCCTTGCTAGTGTTCCTCTTTGGATCCCTAGTTGATTTGTGTTGATGAGTTGTTGTTGATTGTTGTGTTGTAACAGATTTGGGAGCCTCCAATTCGGTTGTGGATGTGTGCCCCAAGAACCTTGTAAAGGCCCGGTTTCCGCCTCGAGGAAATCCCTTAGTGGAAGTGGGCTAGGCGTTCGTGGCGTTGCTCACAGGAGATCTGAGTGAAGCCTTCGTGGCTGTTGGTTTGGCTTTCGTAGCAACCACACTCCTCCAAACGTAGACGTACCTTCTTGCAAAGGAAGGGAACTACGGGAATCATCTCCGTGTCATCGCGTGCTCCACTCTCGGTTACCTCTATCCTATTCTATCTCTTATATTGTGTAGCTATATCTTGTGTAGTTGTTTACCTTGTCATATAGGTAAATTCACTTAGTTGCATATCTAGAGAATTTACCTTTGTATCAAGCCTAAATTGAAAAAGAACTAAAAATTGGGTAGCACCTATTCACCCCCCCTCTAGGTGCGGCATACGATCCTTTCAGTGGCCCCACCTTCTCTCCCCATCCCCCTCTATAAAAAGAGGCATCGCCTCTCCCTCATTTATTCCCTTGGCTTTTGCCTCTCTCTCTCTCTCTCTCTCTCTCTCTCTCTCTCTCTCTCTCTCTCTCTCTCTCTCTCTCTCTCTCTCTCTCTCTCTCTCTCTCTCTCTCTCTCTCTCTCTCTCTCTCTCTCTCTCTTCTCTCTCTCTCTCTCTCTCTCTCTCTCTCTCTCTCTCTCTCTCTCTCTCTCTCTCTCTCTCTCTCTCTCTCTCTCTCTCTCTCTCTCTCTCTCTCTCTCTCTCTCTCTCTCTCTCTCTCTCTCTCTCTCTCTCTCTCTCTCTCTCTCTCTCTCTCTCTCTCTCTCTCTCTCTCTCTCTCTCTCTCTCTCTCTCTCTCTCTCTCTCTCTCTCTCTCTCTCTCTCTCTCTCTCTCTCTCTCTCTCTCTCTCTCTCTCTCTCTCTCTCTCTCTCTCTCTCTCTCTCTTCACGTGGGTGTTCCTGAGTTAGGAACATGCATACGGCGAGATCTCTACACCATACACACATCGTCGTGCTGCTAGAAACATATGTCCGGATCTTTTTCTTCCACTACTTTGTTGGACCGAAGCCTGGGGCCGTCTATACGTCGTACGTGTGTAGAACTGCGGAGGTGCGACACTTGGAGCACTTCAACATTTGTACTTCTACTCGATTCTGAGATCGGCGTCGCTATACATCTTGACCAACAACTTTCGTTGCGAACGTAAAAGTTTTGGTCTCCAAGGGTATGAACACCAAATCCCTTCGTTACTTTGCATCTCCATAAAATTGATCTTGGCTGTGTTATTCTATCGTAGGATTTTTTTGTTTTCTTCAACAGAACCCTACCGTTGCTCATGTGAGTGTTTATTTAAGGTACATGTGGAGATGCATTTTAAACATATTAACAAATGATAAAATATATATATATATATAAATGTCTCGTGTATACATGTTAAATGCTCACAAGGTTGTTTCAGCAAAACCAATATGTTTTGTGCCATGTGTAAAAAGATAACTTTTTGGTACTAAAATAGTGCATTTCTTGAGGTCTTTTTTACATGTCGATTTTATGTGAAACTTTACGTGCACACATAGAACATATCCCTATACATGAAAAAAATCTTTAATATTTTTTTTACTTTTTAAAATAAGTTTTACACATAATACACCCGGGATCAATTTTGGTTTTTCGCCACCTTTCACTCTTCCAAAATACATAGAGCATGTGTTAGAGTAAAAAGGGTGCAAAACTTCGTACGTGTCGGCAGTGCAAAGCCAGCAGAGTCTCGGCCGCACGAGCCCAAGCACACGCTCATGACGCGTCGTCCACCAGGCCTTTGCCCAACACGTGCCTCCACAGCAGGGACGACGAGATGGGCCGGCGGACGTCCGCGTCGGCGCACACGTGCCGCGCCTCTCGAGCGCCGCCCCTCGCACGCTATAAAACTGCGACGCTTACCTTATCCACCCTCACCATCAAAAGCACGAGCAGTTGCATTGCATAGACTACTCATACGTACGAACTCCACTCCAGTCAGTCCCAGTTAGTTTCAGGAAGCAATGGCGTCCGGTCAGGAGAAGGGGAGGTCGGAGCTGGACAGCCTGGCCCGCGAGGGGCAGACCGTCGTCCCCGGCGGCACCGGCGGGAAGAGCTACGAGGCGCAGGAGAAACTCGCCGAAGGTTCGTACATGGACATAGCACTCGCGCAACATATGTGTCGCCAAGTATTTTAGCTTCGGATCATTGTTGTAACACGCATGTATTTGTGCAGGGCGCAGCCGCGGCGGGCAGACTCGGAAGGAGCAGATCGGGGAGGAAGGATACAGCGAGATGGGGCGCAAGGGCGGCCTGAGCACCAACGACGAGTCCGGCGGCGAGCGCGCCGCCAAGGAGGGCATCGACATCGACGAGTCCAAGTACAAGACCAAGCCTCCGATGTTTTAGTACCTAGTAGGTAGTAGCAAGCAAGCTGACCGCTGATGTCTCTTCGTAGTTGGCTGTTAGCTGATGTCTTCTGGTTGTGTCTGCTACTGAATAATGTCGGTCAGTTCCTGAAGTGGAGCACGCATGTAGCCGATCATACTTAGTGTGTATCATGTGTGCATTTTCGGTGTCCCTGTTCTGTCGTGCCTAGTAAACTCCTGTGTGCATTTTAGGTGTCCATGTTCTGTCGTGCCTAGTAAGTACTCCTGTCAGCTTGCTACTCATCTGTAATGTAGTGCGTCGGTGCTTAATCAATCTGAATCTCTTCCATGCAGGTGTTCCATGTTCGAACTGTCTCTTCTGGCCATACTTGAAGTCTGAATGCACAGTTGCACACGCCACTCAACGTTCGCAGTAGCAAGCCGTATGCTCTGCTCTGTGAGACTAGTAGTTAGCGGGAACATATCAGACCCCTAGACCCGTAGTCGCCCTCTTGAGAAAACAGGTTTATTGTCTCAAACCACTTGTTGAAGCAGCAGAGAAATGTAGGTTGTGTTGGAAAAATAATTTGGTAGCTCGCCCGGTAATCTGCAAGCACTGGAAATCCTTCTTTTGAACATGGCCGAGCGGCGGACTCAGATTGGTTCGAGCCCCTCTCCCTGCCGAACTGCAACCGGGTCGCCTCAAGCAGCTCACCAACCCAACGTCAGGCACACTGCCGAAGCGGCAATCGCTGCCAGTGCCACGCCGGCGGCAACGCGCCATCCGCACTCCGTAATCACGGTCCACTTGTCAATCCTCCGGAGAAGGTACGAAGCCTCGAGCTCCCCGTCCGAACACGCAGCCATAGCTATGATCCTGACTTTCTAGGAGCTTGTGGCAAGCTGTGCGTTCAGGATGATCAGATTTGAGAGCTCGCTTTGTATCCTTTTCCTCCGAGGGTCTTGATGCGTAATGCTCTTACTTAGGAACTAGGATTGCCAGCATTCTTAACCCTATCACCAAGCTCTTGTTTCTCATTTTCAGTTTTTCTTAGTCCGATCCATGTTACTTGATGCTAAAATGGGTATCACAACTAAAATGTATAAAATATGTCTAGATACGTCTAGTAATATGAATCGGAGTGAGTATGTTGTTTTTTCTCCAATGAGTTGTACTTAAATAATGCTTCTTTGGCAATAATTGATAACTCTCATGTCATTTAGCAAAGAGATATCAACATGTACTGTTTCAACTGACGTGTGATCTCTAGTACAGTACGATTTATGTTTCAAAATCATCAGTTGAATCACTGAGAAGCTCTACTATATATGTATATACTTTCTTTTTGTTAGTTTAGTTAGAAAAGTGTCTTTAGCTTTTAGGTACCCGTGCTTCTGCTGTTTAAAAATATTCGAAAATCATACATATTTGTTTTAAGGAAATCTGGAAATAAATCTGGACTTAGTAAATGACTTAACCTACAAGCGTGTAAAACTTTAGTATGAAATTCTTTATATTGTAGGCTACATAAAAAAACAAAATCTGTTGAAATTTGGAGATTTAAATATGCATTTCTAGATCCACACGTTTGTTATTTTGATTAAGAGTGGTAAAAGGTACCGTAAAACAAGCTAGGAGGGAGAAGTTCCACATACAGAAAAAATCATTCAAAATCAGATTTGAATTTCAAACAGGGAGCACATATATATACATTAAAAGTGTTTCTCTACTTCAGATAAGGGATAGTGGTATGTAACTTAATTTCTTAACAAATCAAAACCAGTAAATTTCATCACTGAAACGTTACACAGCCAGATGAAATACACATAATGATAACAACAGGTAGCACTGCTCTTAATCTTCCGGTGCTTCATTATTCCCAAGCCTTAAGCAAAACAATATCATCCGGCCCAGGACTAGTATCTGCCTCGTAGTTTCTCGCTTGTCCATGTTGTACAACCTGTCCAACAATTTCGAGGATGTGATGTTCTACTTGTTTCATATCTGGGCGTTCTTCCGGATTAACTTTTACACATTCCACGGCAACTCCACTGACCATTTCCAAAAGTTTAATATCCATCTCGCTTGTGATATCTCATGATCGATAAATTTCCTTGCACTTTTGTCTAGACACGCTTCAACAAAGTTTGCAACATAGCCCCTCTTGTTAGAGTACGTTGCAGGCCTCCTCATGATGAGCTCTATCGGAACAACTCCAAAGCTGTAGACATCACTCTTCTGTGTAAGTAACCCCTCATCCATATATATTGGATCTATGTAACTCATGTCCCCTACGACATGTTCTGTCTTCTCGGCCTTTCCTCCTGCAAGCAGTCTTGAGGTACCAAAGTCTGAAACTTTGGGGCAGAAATTTTCATCAAGAAGAATATTGACAGATTTAACATCACCATGACGAATTGTACTCTGCCCCGTTGAATGCATGTATGTTGGGCCTTCAGCTGAACCAGCAGCAATACCCAGGCGTATATCTACTGGCATGACATCCATGCGTCTCAATCCAAAGAGAACATCATATAGACTCCCTCCTGATGCATACTCGTACACCAGCATTGGAACATCTACCTGTAAGCAACAACCTAGGAGCCTTGCAATGTTCTTGTGCCTCATTTCAGATTGTAGTATAACCTCATCAGTGAATTCCGCCTTCATTTCCTTGTCAACTTTAGTTGATCCTTTTTATAGCCACTGGTTGTTTGTTTTCGAGAGTCCCCATATAAACCTTTAGGAGTTGACGGGCCAGAACCATGAGGACAAGTACAACAATTAAAGCAGCAAAACCTGCAAAATAGTCGACAAGTGAGAGCTTTAGTTAAACCATGTTTAACATTTTATATAATAATCAAACATAGCATTTCATTGAATTACAAATATATTAAAAAGAACGTAACATGCTATCATTTTTTGTACATACATGTAGATATACATCAACTAGTAGTAAAACAAATTGCACTGATGATACATCAACTGAATTTGAAACATCATGATGACTTCATACAATTAAATCAAACAAAAACACTAAAAGTGCGCAAAGTTGTTAATGTCAATTCCGAAGTAGGATGTCAACAAAGATGTGAAAAATGCAGAGATCGACATTCATAAGGCGATGCCAACACAAAACAATCCACCATATCTAATATCGAGAGGAATAATAGAAGCCACTACTCTAGTTTCTTAAAACACAACACAATTATGGTTCGTCTTGCATTCTCCCTCCACGCAGCACAACTCCCTTATTTTCCACGCACTCACTTAAAAATATGGTTTTAACATCGAGAACACCCCCTCTCTTCCTATTTATCCTCTTCTATCCCCCATACTCCCACCACATCACACCATCTACCTTTATCCCCTACGAGCAAAAGATATCCATCTCCGATGAGCACTCGCTGGCCAGATTCTGCTGTTGCCTACATCCGACGAGCTCCTCTACCCGTCGGGCATGGACAAGGATGGCACACTTCACATCTAGGCATTATCCATGAGGAGGAGGAGGAGCAGTGGAGCATCTAACACACCGCATGTGCCTTCCTAGATGCAGGCTACGACAGCCGTTACAACCCCGAATGTACTCTCTCGAGACGGTGGTGCATGACCGCGGGTTTTGATGGTCCGTTTCATCAACCGCCTCGACACCCATATGTTCTATGGGCGTGGATACCACTGTGGCCACCAGATTGTGGTGTTCACCCATGTGAACTTCTTCACCAACTGATAACGCGTGAAGCACACGTCCGTTGGGAACCCCAAGAGGAAGGTGTGATGCGTACAGCAGCAAGTTTTCCCTCAGTAAGAAACCAAGGTTATCGAACCAGTAGGAGATGAAGGCCACGTGAAGGTTGTTGGTGAAGGAGTGTAGTGCGGCGCAACACCAGGGATTCCGGCGCCAACGTGGAACCTGCACAACACAATCAAAATACTTTGCCCCAACTTAACAATGAGGTTGTCAATCTCACCGGCTTGCTGTAAACAAAGGATTAAACGTATGGTGTGGAGAATGATATTTGTTTGCAAAGAACAACAGAGAACAATGATTGCGATAGGTTGTATTTCAGATGTAAAAGAATGGACCGGGGTCCACAGTTCACTAGTGGCGTCTCTTCAATAAGATAAATAGCATGTTGGGTGAACAAATTACAGTTGGGCAATTGACAAATAGAGAGGGCATAACAATACACATACATATCATGATGACTACTATGAGATTTACTTAGGGCATTACGACAAAGAACATAGACCGCTATCCAGCATGCATCTATGCCTAAAAAGTCCACCTTCGGGTTAGCATCCGCACCCCTTCCGATATTAAGTTGCAAACAATGGACAATTACATTAAGTACCGTGCGTAATGTAATCAATACAAATATCCTTAGACAAATCATTGATGTTTTATCCCTAGTGGCAACAACACATCCACAACCTTAGAACTTTCATCGCATCGTCCCGCATTCAATGGAGGCATGAACCCACTATCGAGCATAAATACTCCATCTTGGAGTCACAAGTATCAACTTGGCCTGAGCCTCTACTAGCAACGGAGAGCATGCAAGAACATAAATAACACATATATGATAGATCGATAATCAACTTGACATAGTATTCCATATTCATCGGATCCCAACAAACACAACATGTAGCATTACAAATAGATGATCTTGATCATGATAGGCAGCTCACAAGATCTAAACATGATAGCACAAGTGGAGAAGACAACCATCTAGCTACTGCTATGGACCCATAGTCCAAGGATGAACTACTCACGCATCAGTCCGGAGGCGGGCATGATGATGTAGAGCCCTCCGGTGATGATTCCCCTCTCCGCCAGGGTGCCGGAGGCGATCTTCAGAACCCCCCGAGATGGGGTTGACGGCAACAGCGTCTCTGGAACTTTTCTCGTATCGTGGCTCTCGGTACTAGGGTTTTCGCGACGGAAGGAATAAATAGGCGAATGGGCAGAGTCGGTAGGCGCCCGAGGGGCCTACCCCATATGGCGGCGCGGCCAGGGGTGGGGCCGCGCCACCCTATGGTGTGGCCGCCTCGCGTCCCCTCTTCGTCTCCTCTTCGGTGTTCTGGAAGGATCCGTGGAAAATAAGACTGTGGGCTTTTGTTTCGTCCAATTCTGAGAATATTTCCTGTGTAGGATTTCTGAAACCAAAAACAACAGAAAACGAGAACCGGCGCTTCGGCATCTTGTTAATAGGTTAGTACTGGAAAATGCATCAAAATGATGTAAAGTGTATATAAAACATGTGAGTATTGTCATAAAACTAGCATGGAACATAAGAAATTATAGATACGTTTGAGACGTATCAAGCATCCCCAAGCTTAGTTCCTACTCGCCCTCGAGTAGGTAAACGATAACAAGGATAATTTCTGAAGTGACATGCTACTATCATAATCTTGATCAATAATATTGTAAAGCATATGAGATGAATGAAGTTATTCGAAGCAATGGTCTATAGTTTGTTAACAAATAGATAATGACTAAACAACTGAATCATATAGCAAAGACTTTTCATGAATAGTACTTTCAAGACAAGCATCAAAAAGTCTTGCATAAGAGTTAACTCATAAAGCAATAGATTCTTAATAGAAGGTTTTGAAGCAACACAAAGGATGATTAAAGTTTCAGCAATTGCTTTCAACTTGTAACATGTATATCTCATGGATAGTTGTCAACATAAAGTAATATAACAAGTGCAATAAGTAAACATGTAAGAATCAATACACACAGTTGACACAAGTGTTTGCTTCTAAGATAGAAAGAAGTAGGTAAACTGACTCAACATAAAGTAAAAGAAAGGCCCTTCGCAGAGGGAAGCATGGATTACTCATGTGCTAGAGCTTTTTTATTTTGAAAACATGGAAACAATTTTGTCAACGGTAGTAATAATTCATATGTGTTATGCATAAAACCTCTTATAAGTTGCAAGCCTCATGCATCGAATACCAATAGTGCCCGCACCTTGTCCTAATTAGCTCGGACTTCCATGGATTATCATTGCATTACATATGTTTCAACCAAGTGTCACAAAGGGGTACCTCTATGCCACCTGTACAAAGGTCCAAGGAGATAGATCGCATTTGATTTCTCAATTTTGATAGATCTCAACTTGAGGATATCCATACCGGGACAACATAGAAAACAGATAATGGACTCCTCTTTTATGCTTTAAGCGTTCAACAACAGATAATATTCTCATAATAGATTTGAGGATTAATGTCCAAGCTGAAACTTCCACCATGATACATGGCTTTGGTTGGCGGCCCAATGTTCTTCTCTAACAATATGCATACTCAAACCATTTAATCATGAGAAATCTCCCTTACTTCGAGACAAGACGAACATGCATAGCAACTCACATGATATTCAACAAAGGTGTAACGAGGTTGATGGCGTCCCCAGAAACATGGTTACCGCTCAACAAGCAACTTATAAGAACTAAGATACATAAGCGACATATTCATTACCACAATAGTTTTTAGGCTACTTTCCCATGAGCTATGTATTGCAAAGGCAAGGAATGAAATTTTTGAAAGGTAGCACGCAAGCAATTTACTTTGGAATGGCAGAAAAATACCACATAGTAGGTAGTTATGGTAGACACAAATGGCATAAGTTTTGGCTGAAGGTTTTGGATGCAAGAGAAGCATTCCCTCTCAGTACAAGGCTTGGGCTAGCAAGGTTGTTTGAAGCAAACACAAGTATGAACCGGTACATCAAAACTTACATAAGAACATATTGCAAGCATTATAAGACTCTACACTGTCTTCCTTGTTGCTCAAACACTTTTACTAGAAAATATCTAGACTTTAGAGAGACCAATCATGCAAACCAAATTTCAACAAGCTCTACGAGTAGTTCTCCACTAATAGGTTTAAACTACATGATGCAAAAGCTTAAACATGATCTACTTGAGAGCTCAAAACAATTGCCAAGTATCAAATTATTCAAGACAATATACCATCTACCACATGAAGCATTTTCTGTTTCCAACCAAATAGCAATAAATGAAGCGACTTTCAGCTTTCGCCATGAACATTAAAAGTAAAGCTAAGAACACCAGTGTTCAAATGAAAAAGCGAAGCGTGTCTTTCTCCCACACAAGGTATGCTAGGATCCGATTTTATTCAAACATAAACAAAAATAAATACAAACAGACACTCCAAGTAAAGTACATAAGATGTGACGGAATAAAAATATAGTTTCACTAGAGGTGACCTGATAAGTTGTTGATGAAGAAGGGGATGCCTAGGGCATCCCCAAGCTTAGATGCCCGAGTCTTCTTGAAATATGCAGGGATGAACCACGGGGGCATCCCCAAGCTTAGACTTTTCACTCTTCTTGATCATATCATATCATCCTCCTCTCTTGATCCTTGAAAACTTCCTTCACACCAAACTCAAAACAATCTCATTAGAGGGTTAGTGCATAATCAAAAATTCACATGTTCAGCGAGGAAAATCATTCCCAACACTTCTGGATATTACCCAAGGCTACTGAAAGTTAATGGAACAAAGAAATCCACTCAACACAGTAAAAGAGGCAATGCGAAATAAAAGGCACAATCTGTCAAAACAGAACAGTCCGTAAAGACGAACTTTTTCGAGGCACTTAACAGGCTCAGATGAAAAAGATCAAATTGAACGAAAGTTGCGTACATATCTGAGGATCACGCATGAATTTTTTCAGGATTTTACGAGTTTCCTACAGAGAGATCAACTCAAATTCGTGACAGCTAAAAATCTATTTCTGTGCAGAAATCCAAATCTAGTATCAACTTTTCTATCAAAGACTTTACTTGGCACAACAAAGAAATAAACTTGATAGGAAGAGGTTGCTACAGTAGTAACAACTTCCAAGACACAACAAAACATTAGTAAAATAAAAAACATGGGTTATCTCCCAAGAAGTGCTTTCTTTATAGCCATTAAGATGGGCTCAGTAATTTTAATGATGCTCTCGCAAGAAATAAGAGTTGAAGCAAAAGAGAGCATCAAAAGCAAATAAGAAACACTTTTAAGTCTAACCCACTTCCTATGAAAAGGAATCTTGTAAATAAACAAGTCATGTAAGCATAATGCAATAAGCATAGGAAAACAAGACAAGCGCAACTTCAAGATTTTAAGCAAAAAGAGAGGTGTTTTAGTAACATGAAAATCCCTACAACCATATTGTCCTCTCTCATAAAGATTTTTAGTAGCATCATGAACAAACTCAACCATATAACTATCACATGAAACATTCTTATCATGAGCTACATGCATAAAATTATTACTCTCCACATAAGCATAGTCATTACCATTAATTGTAGTGGGAGCAAATTCAATAAGATAGCTATCATTATTATTCTCATCACCATAATCATCATATATAGGAGGTAAAGTATCATCAAAGTAAATTTTCTCCTCCATGCTTGGGGGACTAAGAATATCATGCTCCTCAAAACCAGCTTCCCCAAGCTTAGAATTTTCCATAGCATTAGCAACAATGGTGTTTAAAGCATTCATACTAATAACATTGCCATTAGCATGCATATAAAGTTCCATAGGTTTTTTAATTTTGTCTTCAAACACCTCATGTCCTAACTCAAGATAAATACTATAAAGATCTCTAATTTTTTTGTTGTTTTTGATATAAAGAAAGCAAACAAGACAGAAAATAAAATAAAGCAAGACAATAAACAAAGTAAAGAGATTGGGTGTGAGAGACTCCCCTTGCAGCGTGTCTTGATCTCCCCGGCAACGGCGCCAGAAAATATGCTTGATAACGCGTGAAGCACACGTCCGTTGGGAACCCCAAGAGAAAGGTGTGATGCGTACAGCAGCAAGTTTTCCCTCAGTAAGAAACCAAGGTTATCGAACCAGTAGGAGATGAAGGCCACATGAAGGTTGTTGGTGAAGGAGTGTAGTGCGGCGCAACACCAGGGATTCCGGCGCCAACGCGGAACCTGCACAACACAATCAAAATACTTTGCCCCAACTTAACAATGAGGTTGTCAATCTCACCGGCTTGTCTGTAAACAAAGGATTAAACGTATGGTGTGGAGAATGATGTTTGTTTGCAAAGAACAACGAGAGAACAATGATTGCGGTAGGTTGTATTTCAGATGTAAAAGAATGGACCGGGGTCCACAAGTTCACTAGTGGTGTCTCTCCAATAAGATAAATAGCATGTTGGGTGAACAAATTACAGTTGGGCAATTGACAAATAGAGAGAGCATAACAATACACATACATATCATGATGACTACTATGAGATTTACTTAGGGCATTACGACAAAGAACATAGACCGCTATCCAGACATGCATCTATGCCTAAAAAGTCCACCTTCGGGTTAGCATCCGCACCCCTTCCAGTATTAAGTTGCAAACAACGGACAATTGCATTAAGTACTGTGCGTAATGTAATCAATACAAATATCCTTAGACAAAGCATTGATGTTTTATCCCTAGTGGCAACAGCACATCCACAACCTTAGAACTTTCGTCACTCGTCCCGCATTCAATGGAGGCATGAACCCACTATCGAGCATAAATACTCCCTCTTGGAGTCACAAGTATCAACTTGGCCAGAGCCTCTACTAGCAACGGAGAGCATGCAAGAACATAAATAACACATATATGATAGATCGATAATCAACTTGACATAGTATTCCATATTCATCGGATCCCAACAAACACAACATGTAGCATTACAAATAGATGATCTTGATCATGATAGGCAGCTCACAAGATCTAAACATGATAGCACAAGAGGAGAAGACAACCATCTAGCTACTGCTATGGACCCATAGTCCAAGGATGAACTACTCGCGCATCAGTCCGGAGGCGGGCATGGTGATGTAGAGCCCTCCGGTGATGATTCCCCTCTCCGGCAGGGTGCCGAAGGAGATCTTCAAAACCCCCCGATATGGGGTTGACGGCGGCGGCGTCTCTGGAACTTTTCTCGTATCGTGGCTCTCGGTACTAGGGTTTTCGCGACGGAAGGAATAAATAGGCGAAGGGGCAGAGTCGGGGGGCGCCCGAGGGGCTCACCCCATATGGCGGCGCGGCCAGGGGTGGGGCCGCGCCACCCTATGGTGTGTCCGCCGCGCGTCCCCTCTTCGTCTCCTCTTCGGTGTTCTGGAAGGCTCCATGGAAAATAAGACCGTGGGCTTTTGTTTCGTCCAATTCCGAGAATATTTCCTGTGTAGGATTTCTGAAACCAAAAACAGCGAGAAAACGAGAGCTGGCGCTTCGACATCTTGTTAATAGGTTAGTACCGGAAAATGCATCAAAATGATGTAAAGTGTATATAAAACATGTGAGTATTGTCATAAAACTAGCATGGAATATAAGAAATTATAGATACGTTTGAGACGTATCACCAACTAGGATGGGAACTTCCCAGTGGCATGCTACATCCACCTCGTGCGATTGCACCACCAATAGAGCATGCGGACTAGAGTAGGCATGAGGAGGCGCCGAACCAATAGGAGCAAAACAACTACAAAAGAAGGCAAAGAGCAACAGATGAAGCACGAGAGGGGACTGCCATGTCCTTATGCGCATTTTTGGTGCTAGTTTAAGTTTAAGTTTTTGTTTTTGTTAAGTTAAGTTGATGGTATGTTTAGCCTCTGTAAAGTTCATTAGTTCTTCAGTACTTAGCTAAATTTGCATGCTTATGACAAAACTGATTGAAATTTCCATGTGTTTTAGCTCAACCTGGTCCCTTATTGTCAAGTACAAACAAACTTGTTGCCCAATCATCACAAAACCAACTGACTTTGCGATAATCTGACGAAACTGAACTATGCACACGTGGCAAAAAGGACCTTCCGACTTAATCATCAAAATATACACGAGGGGGGTCGAACCAATTTGGGAAATGCTACCATTTGAATTTAATGAGTGTTTTGCTTTTATCGAATTAATTAATCCATAAAAGGGGAAAACTAAAGACTAGTCGTTGCCTTCTCTTTCTATCCATTCTCAATTCGAAACTAATACATAAAAGTAATACCCAATCTAGCCCACTATAAACCCAAGACTCCTATCAAACAGTCGAATCTCGTCCACGACATGGATGGAGTCAAGATAAGGACATGTCCGCTAAGCTTTCAAGTCCTCCCTTTAGACGCAAGGGACACGAAGTTGCTAAATTGGCTCCTCGAAACCTTCGACGTCAAGTTGGTGGATATGCTCCCAAACACAGACAACACATGCTTCAACGTATATGTGTGGCTGCAGGACTCGGGCACCACCCCAACGGTGTACAAAGTCGAGCTCATCCGCAACAACATGCAAGCGGCCTCGAACAACCATGAATCTCTCATGCATCCCTGCTCGCCAGCAAGTAAGAGTGGGCCCAAGCATCAGATGATCATCCATGTCGCCGATGGTGGCACCGGTTTGACAAGAGAGATCGGCAAAACATCCGAGTATTCTAAACAGTTCGATGGCCAGAATGGTGAAGCCCTCGGCTAAACAAGATGGGAATCACCAAATAACTTCAGGTTTAGGTCTATAGTTGTATGTTTATAATCTTTAGTCCTTTCAACCAAGTGTTTTTGTGTCCTAAGTTTCTATGAAATCCATTCAACAAACACCTCCCATGCAATATTATTTGAACTTATTTTTTTCTTCGAAATGGAGGTCACACCCCTGCCTCTACATCAGAACGATTCACACAACTTCTTTTATTTAGATTATTCATCAAAGTGTCTTACAAGGAAAATACAAAGATCAACCAAAGCCACCTCATTAGTGATAGATGTCCCAATACCTACAAGCTTGATGAGGGGGTGGCCATGTCCGGGCCGTGTGACCTGACCTCACACGATCACACATCATCTTAAAATCGTAGGCCTCGCCAAACCTTGCAACAACAAGTCGGGAGCACAAACTGGTTGAACAAACTCTCAACACACACCGTTGCAGATGCTTGATAATTCATCGCCACCATCTTTCACCGGCCCATCTCCAGGACGGGGATCAAGCACTAAACTTACCAGGCCTGCCGTCGAGGCCGCCACAGTGCCAGAAGTGTCACCACCCTGCGCGCATCCATCACCATGTGCTCGCCGCCGAGCCTAGCTACACCAAACCGCTGAGACCCTCCGCCATTAGCGCGGAAGATGAAACACTGCTCCACCAGCATACCCCCCCAGGCCTCATGTGTTCCAAGATAATGCCCCTAAGAAGGAGAGCGACATTGGTAGTGTCACCATGTATGAGCTGAGAGACTAAGATGAAGGGTTCTACCCGGAATATCTTGGCCGGAGGTGGAAGATCGTAGAAATGACGCCTCCAACAAGGTAACGACGCTCGAGGCCACCGCCATCATCGGCTCCGACCGCTTGAGAGCCTGGCTCTCACCGACCGGCCGCCTAGCCTCCATCACGCATTGCAGCCACATGGGCCACGTCCTTCACCATTGATTTGGATGGAGAGGTGTCCACACATCCACGTCACTGCTGAGGCAACCACACCGTGGTGTGCAATTGTCGCACCACCCAAAAATGTAAGGCGTCATCCCAAGCCGAGACCGTTGGTCGTGGGGGATGGGGAGGAGGTGGAGAGGGGCTTGCGGCATTGAAGATTTTTAGGGTTCCCCGTCTCCCCTTGGGAGTGAAAGAGAGGAACACAAGGATTGCATTTTGGCAATGAGGTCTTGATCGAACTCTTATTTTCTCCGAACTTGCTTGATACTCTATCATTTCGTGGAGTTTGCATTTTATCCAAACATATGCTAAGTGACGATTGATTACAATCATACTTAGCGTGGCGGAAAAGCTCGAACACCACCGACATACATGTCCGGCTCCGTTCGGCCTGCCTAGAGCACGCGCAACGCGGCATGGGTCAGCCTATGGATGGGACCGCATGTCAGGAGAGGGAAATTGTGTTTCTTTCGTTTATGGCGGAGGAGCCAGCTGCAGTGTCCATCTTTGCCATCGCCTTTCATTCCAGGTTTGCAATCACAGTCATAGCCTTGCAGCCTGTTGATGCAGATGGCGTTACGCGAGCAATTGTACGAAGAAAGCTGGTACTCTGAAAATCCAAAGTCAAAAGCCAGCTTGAAATCGCTAACACTGTTTGGATGCAATGAATTGGGTCTGGGAATGGGGAATTGAAATTTGGGGCCCGAATTCTACCGTTTGGAGGCGCAGAGAATTAAGTTCTGGAAACCTTGGTCCAATTCCAGTCCTCATCCATCCGAAGCATTTTTTCTGGCTTGCCAATTCGGAGGGTCATACATGTATTGCCTTGGAATCATGAAGCGGTACGAGAGACTCGAATCCCCTCCCGTTCGATCGTGGCGTCTCCATGCCTGAGCTGCGACGTACCAGTCCACCAGTCTCCCTCGAGCTCTGTCTTCCCCTTGCTACCCTGCCCTCCTCTCCTTCCCGAACCTCCGCGCTCGCCCGTCCATGGCCCTGCCCCAAACTCTAGCTAGAGCAGCAGGAGCTGGAACGTCGCAGGATGGGCTGCCCCGGCCGTCGGCATTAAGTGGCGCAGAGGGCTCTAGTCCGGTGACATCTGTCTGTCGCTGCTTGAGTCACAGCCTGAACCTCGCTGAGATGGTGACCCGCTTCCCCGTGGGTTGGTGCCTTTTGCCTTAGATGCAGTTGACCTCGACTGCGATGTGTCTTCACATCTACTGTAGAGAAGAGACGCCCAAATTCTGAATCAACCATGATGTAGCATTGTGGCTTGCTTGACGAGAGTCTTTTTCTTTTCTTTTCTTTCTTTTGACATGTGCATGATCCAAGTCAGCTAGGAATCAATCGACTTCAGAGTGGACATTAGATTAAACAACTAGCTAGATCCTAATATCCACTGGTTTCGGTTAGGGCACTCTCGCTGACAAGGTATTAACTTGTCAATGCCTACAAGTTGTAGACTTGGGTTTCGCGGAAGTAGAGGGCAAGTAGATCTCGAAGGTTTCAGCCGGAAAGGTGCTTGAATTCTAAAAACTAGGGTTGAGTTGATAATGAGATTCCTCCTTTCTTTCTCCCTCGACTCCCCATTATATAGGAGGCGGAGCCGAGGGTTTCGTGATGTACAAGTTACAAACAGCGGGAGACTCTTTGAGTTCGTCCCGTACAATTACAAGTCTATTCCTAATATATCTCTAACTTCCATAGTCGACGCTTTATTGGGCTTCTGGGCTTCGTAATCTTCGAATCATGGGCTTTCAGTAAACCCCGGGTACCTTGTTTGGCAGGTCCATTGGGGATGCCTATGTCACTCGCGGATAGGATCAGATCATACCCACCTCCTAATTGATTCGGGCGACCACACTCATTTAGGAAACAATGCGCGGTTCTCTTTTGTGCTTTCAAGGTTCGAACAAGAGGGCTTTTATTATTTGGTTTCAAGGGAGTGGGCGGCTGTTTCCGCCAGTAAAACACCCATAGTAACTTGGCAAAATAAGATTAGACACCTACGGAGATTTCTACGGGGATGAGCTAAGAACTTAAGTGGAAAATATAAAAAGGAGAAGAAAACGTTTGCTTATTATTATTGACTTCCTTGATATTCAGGCTGAGTCATGTCCTCTGAATGATGAGGAAAGGACTGAACTAAGGAAGACAAATGAACAACTTAATAAGCTTAGAAGAGAGGAAGAGATCAAATGGCCACAACGGGCTAAAATCAAACACATACAAGAGGGAGGCAATAACACGAAATACTTTCACCTAATAGCTAATGGAAAGCATAGAAAAAAGAAAATTTTCCAACTTGACTAAGAAGAAGGGACGATTGTTGGTGACGAAAATCTGAAGGTTTATATCACTGAATTATAAGAAGCTCTTTGGAGCACCTGAAGATAATTCAGTTATTATGATGGAGGATCGCAACAATGATATCCGGGCCCCAATGGTTTTCCGGTGGAATTGTATCAAAAAAATTGGAGTATAATTAAGGGGTGTTTGATGGCCATGTTTGGTCACTTCCAAAATGGTGGCTTCCCCTTATTTAAACTGAACTTTGGTATTATTACATTGCTTCCTAAGAAAGCAAATGCAATACAAATTCAACAATATAGACCTATTTGCTTGCTAAATGTTAGTTTCAAAATATTTACTAAGGTGTCTACTAACCGTGTGTCAGATGTGGCACATAAGGTAGTGATACCATCTCAGACGCCTTTTATGCCGGGTCGACATATTTTAGAAGGAATTGTTGTGTTACAATCCATGAATTACATAGTAAGAAGCTGGATGGAGTCCTTTTAAAATTGATTTTGAAAATGCATATGATAAGGTAAAGTGACCTTTCCTCCAGCAGGTACTTCGGATAAGGGGTTTGATAACATTTGGTGTGACCGTATTAGAAGTTTTGTGGAAAAGGGAAGTATGGGAATTAAGGTTAATGATGATATTGGACATAATTTCCATACTCGTAAGGGATTGAGGCAAGGAGACCCGTTATCACCTATTCTCTTTAACATTGTTGCCGATATGTTGGCTATTTTGATAACTCGGGCTAAAGAGGAGGGTCAAGTTGGAAGTCTTATCCCACATTTAGTTGAGGGTGGGGTATCATTTTTGCAGTACGTCGATGATACCACCCTTTTTTATCGAACACGATTTAGCTAAGGCTGTAAATATGAAACTCATTCTGTGCATTTTTGAGCAATTATCTGGTCTTAAGATTAATTTCCATAAGAGTGAGTTGTTGTTATCACCGGATTTTGGCCAAATCAGGAGATGGGCCGTAATTGAGATGGGCTTGGAGGATATACACGTGGAGCGTCTCTGAAGCGGCCTTGCACGAGAGTTTGGGCTAGATTGCCCGTGTATCTGTATATTATAGTAGATTGCATCTTAGTTTAGAATTAAGAGATAGAGTTTAGCTCGTACACGGTTAGGTGTATTCCAAAGATAGAAAGTCTACGGACTATGAATATGTACCTAGGGTTATTGAGAAAGGAGGACGACCACGTTCACAACAAACACAATCTAGGCGCATCGCCACCCCTTGTTTCGAGGGTTTCTTCCGGGTAAGCATCATGCTGCCTAGATCGCATCTTGCGATATAGGCAGTATAGGTTTATTCGTTATCTGGTGTTGCTCGTACTGAAGCCTTGTTGATGGCGAGTAACACCACTTATCGTAGATGTTTTGCGGCTTGCATCGTCGTTCTTCTGATATGCTTTCTTAGCTATGCCGCCCCTCGATATCTAGCCGCCCTTACACCTATCTTAGGTGTAAGGGTGGCATCTTGCTTCATCTTTATTTAGTAGATTTGATCTGTTATAGTTGCTCCTTGTTCTGCAAGGATTAGTTTGATATCCGTATGGTTAGACCTTGCAAACGGGTTGAATGATCCGGTAGTGCGCTAGGTATGGCTTACCGATCCTAGAAGGGATGTTCCGGGGATCGACTCTATGTTGGTTTTTAGGCCTCTTTTAGGGTTAGTTTTCCATCATCTTTCGTATCTGCTAGGCTCAACTACGTGTAGGATGTTCGGTCATACGGTGAAAACCCTAAGCTGTCGTAGATCGATTTAGCTTAATATTAATGAAGCGGGATACCCATGTTATTGCAAGATCTAACATGAACCATGGGTCAATCGGCTCTTTGAGCCGATGAGCGAGGTAACACGAGAGCCGATCGAGGCTCATTTAATGTTTACGTGTCTACCATGCGGGAAACTGATCGAAGCGATCCAACACCTCCCCGACCGAGGTATACGTCGGGTGGCACGCCCTTGCGACCGTCGGGACGTGTGCCGAGCATTGCGGGCCGTCGACCGAGGGACCATGGCCCACCAGCCGTCCTGGAAGCCTCCCGGCTCTTCTTGTTGCTCGTCGCTGCTCGCCGGTGAGTTTTGGCAGGCAACACATTCTGGCACGCCCGGTGGGACAGTCTGCAGCAACCACGTCAACATCTGCAGCTGAGATGTCGGACGAACCAGTCAAGTACGAAGATCTGCCGGAGGAGCACAAGAAGAAGTATGATGAGCTTAAGGCTCTCTTCGAAGCCGATCTCATCGGCTCTTTCGAAAAAACCCGTTCACATGGCATTAGGTTCAAAAGATTCACACCCGAAGGCGTGCTCGATGGAGTAGATCTGTCTCTTCCTTCGGAGGAGCGCACCGGAGCCTGCGCCGGGGAAACCAATTACATGGTGGCTCATTCTCTACATCGTCATTCTGAGAGCCTGGTGAACGCTTTCGAGCGTGTTGCGCTTCGTGTGGTTCATGAAATCATGAAGCATCTGTATTCTCCGTCAGGACCTGCCCTAGGGACTCACCAAGGAGAATTACCGTTCCACACCAGACCGCAACTGCCATTTACGCTTGCAGCTCCACAGCAACAAGGTTCACCAGCATACGTCGTCTACAAGGTTGGAAGTGATCCTGGCGATTACCAATTCCTGTGCGAGCCGCCCAAAGAGATCCCACATGGATACGTATGCACATACGTGCCGGACTGCAACAACTGGGCGCACACGAACCAGATTATAGCAGGAGGGAGTTCTGGAGCAGACGTTGAGAAACAGGCGTGGCTAGCTAAATATGCCACCGGAACGAGTCATGAAAGCTCAACACATGCAGCTCATACCGTAGATCAAATCAGTGCAATCCTGAGAGACCAGTTTGGTATCCTGCCAAAGAGGAGAACAATCGGCTATTCCAAGCCGTATCCCAACGAATACAACCTGATCCCGCTGCCACCCAAGTATCGGCTCCCTGACTTCACAAAGTTCAGTGGATCAGAAGGGTCTAGCTCAATTGAGCATGTGAGCCGATATTTGGCACAATTGGGCATGGTTTCAGCATCCGACCCGCTACGTGTAAGGTTCTTTGCGCAATCGCTCACGGGTCCAGCTTTTGGGTGGTACACCTCGTTGCCACCAGATTCAGTTTGGACATGGAAGCAACTGGAAGAGCAGTTTCACGTACAATATCACTCAGAAGCTACCGAAGCGGCATTGCCGATCGACGCGAGGTGCGGCAAAGGCGGGGAGAGACGGTGTCCGATTACATTCGAGCGTTTCAGGATCGTCAAGAACCGATGTTATTCGGTTCGTTTAACTGAGAAAGAAGCAGTCGAGCTGGCAGTGGCAGGCCTCGCAGCGCCGCTCAAGGATCTGACTTTCCAAGTGGACTACAATTCACTGGCGCATATGGTCCAGAACCGACATTGTATGAGCAGCGCCACCCGGAATTGTACCAAGACAAGTTCAAGCGCCCGATAGGCCTGGTCGTGCGGAAGAAGTTGAAGACTCTGCAGAAGATCAGGAAGTCGCCGTGGCTGAATGGGCTCGGGGGGCAGTACCCGTGTCCTGCAAATGGGTGAAACAACCAGGGCCTGCAAAAGGGTTTGACTTTGATATAAGCAAAACTGAGCAGATTTTCGATTTGCTGCTGAAGGAAAAACAGCTGAAGTTACCCGAAGGCCATAAAATCCCTACGGTGCAAGAGTTGAACGGGAGACCGTACTGCAAATGGCATCACACGTTCACCCACGTCACCAACGACTGCAAAGTGTTGCGTGGACAGATTCAAATGGCGATAGAACAAGGCCGATTAATCTTCGGTCAGTTTGCCATGAAAGTGGACATGCAACCGTTCCCTGGCGTCAACATGGTGGAGCTCAACCAAGCCACGAAGCGTCAGCCGGGTTTCTCTTTCGATATCAACATGGCAGGGTGATACGTCTCCGACAGCGATAATTTCTTAAGTTCCATGCCACATTATTGATGATATCTACATGTTTTATACACATTATATGTCATTATTATGCGTTTTCCGGAACTAACCTATTGACGAGATGCCGAAGGGCCGGTTCTCGTTTTCTGCTGTTTTTGGTTCCGAAATCCTAGTAAGGAAATATTTTCGGAATCGGACGAAATCAACACCGAAGATCTTATAATTCCCGGAAGCTTCCGAGCACCGGAGAAAGGCCGAGAGGGGAGCCGGGGGGCCCCCACCCCACGGGCGGCGCGGCCCGGGGGGGCGCGCCCCTAGTGTGTGGGTCCCCTGTGGCCCCTCCGACTCCGCCTCTTCGCCTATTTAGTCGTCCATGACCTAAAACCTCGACCCCGTTCGAAGAAACCAGAGAAAACCTTCCAGAGCCGCCGCCATCGTGAAACTCCAATTCGGGGGACAGAAGTCTCTGTTCCGGCACCCTGCCGGGACGGGGAATTGCCCCCGGAGTCATATCCACCGCCGTCTCCACCGCCGTCTTCACCGCCATCGTTGTCTCCATGATGAGGAGGGAGTAATTCACCCCGGGGCTGAGGGCTCCGCTGTAGCTATGTGGTTCATCTCTCTCTTTATGTGATCTAGTTGAATATCATCTATGTGCTACTCTAGTGATGTTATTAAAGTACTCTATTCCTCCTCCACGGTGTAATGGTGATAGTGTGTGCATCGTGTAGTACTTGGCGTAGTCTATGATCATAATCTCTTGTAGGTTATGGAGTTAATTATTACTATGATAGTATTGATGTGATCTATGCCTTCTTCATAGTGTGATGGTGACAGTGTGCATGCTATGTTAGTTCTCGGTGTAATTGTGTTGATCTATCTTGCACTCTAAGGTTATTTAAACATGAATATCGAATATTGTGGAGCTTGTTAACTCCGGCATTGAGGGTTCGTGTAATCCTACACGGTTAGTGGTGTTCATCATCCAACAAGAGGGTGTAGAGTGGTTCTATTATGTGATCATTGTTGAGAGTGTCCACTAGTGAAAGCAGGATCCCCGGGCCTTGCTTCCAAGCATCGAATCTCCGTTTGTTTACTTGTTTTGTTGCATGTTTACTCGCTGCCATATTTTATTCAGATTGCTATTACCACTCATACTCATCCATATTACTTGCATCTCACTATCTCTTCGCCGAACTAGTGCACCTATACATCCGACAAGTGTATTAGGTGTGTTGGGGACACAAGAGACTTCTTGCATTGTGATCGCGGGGTTGCTTGAGAGGGATATCTTTGACCTCTTCCTCCCCGAGTTCGATAAACCTTGGGTGATCCACTTAAGGGAAACTTGCTGCTGTTCTACAAACCTCTGCTCTTGGAGGCCCAACACTGTCTACAAGAATAGAAGCGTGTGTAGACATCACAGGGCCTGTAGACCGCCATGGTAAAGATAAAGAGGAGAGCAGTCACTCTCGTGGCAAGGATAAGAAGGAGGCCGATCCACGCGACCGGCCCCAATATGATAACAAACGGTACCTCACCGAGGAAGAAGTGAGAAGCGTGCGGTACCAACGACCACTCTCCGCGCATCTCCTTAACAAATATGATTACCAGTACGACCGACGCCAGCGGTACAACGTAGATGACAACAGATATCGTCGGTCAGATGCAGACAACAGAAAACATCGTCGACATGATAGAGACGGCGAAGGATATGAACGCCGTGCTAAAGGGAGATCAAGAGAGCAGGAAGACATGGACATGCACTGGGATTGTCCTTTCTTTAAGCACTGCTGGGACGCAGGAATGAGCCGATTGCCTACAATCGACAACTTCCCAGAATGTAGACAGCAGAGGAAGGGCACAAGTGAGGTTTCAGTGTTCAAGCGTCTAGGGCCTCTCCCACCTCAGAGCGGACGAGCTGAGTCATCTCGAGATGAAGACTTCGAGGAGTCAGAAGATAAAGAAGAAGATAGGTACCACCGGCGAAGGTGGTGCCCTGATGAACTCAGTCATTCCCAGAAGCGTAGGGTTCAGCGGCTACGTAACTTGGAGGAAGCCAAAGCGCAGTACCTGTACACGTTGAGGAAAGCACGGCCCGATCTGGCCGTGAAAATTCAGCAAACAATGGAAACGGAGGCGCGGCCACAGAAGAAAGAATGACGCCCCAAGCAGACAAAAGTCGACGCAAAGGCATCGGCTGATACAAACATGGTGTTCATACTCCCGTCGGAGTTTCATGCTCCAGGAACTGAAGAAGTGCCAGTGGCACAGTTTGACTGCGGTCCTCGGACAGTTATCTTTGAAAAACCACGAGAGAGGAGCTACAGGCACTTGAAGGCCCTGTACCTAAAAGGTTATATCAATGGGCAGCCTGTCAACAAGATGTTGGTTGACACGGGAGCGGCAGTCAATATAATGCCATACTCCATGCTACGGCGTTTGGGACGCTCTAACGAAGATCTGATCAAGACCAACGTCACACTAAGCGATTTCAACGGCCAAGCATCAGAAGCGCAAGGCGTTCTGAACGTGGATCTAACCATAGGCCGAAAGACCATCCCTACGTCGTTCTTCATCGTCAACAACAAAAGCACCTACGCTGTCCTGCTAGGGAGGGATTGGATTCACGCCAACTGCTGCATTCCATCTACAATGCATCAATGCCTGATACAGTGGGATGGAGATGAAGTGGAGGTCGTGCATGCAGATGATCCGGTCGAGGTCTCCATAGCCGGCATGAATATTTGGGACTCGGAAGACCAAGAGCCGCTCTCTGGAATCAGTTTGGACGGCTGTGATCGCATCGAGGTTTCAAAAAACGGGGTGAGGCTGGTCTTATCCACCGGCCTGATGGAGTAGCAAGACTAAAGTTAATGGACATGCGTGGCAAGGCCGATCCCTGCGATCGGCCCCAAAAAATAAAAAGCAATGACCTCATCTCAAGCATGTCACATAGCCAGAGTAAAGCACAACATCGAGCTAGCAGGTGGAGCCGATGTTCAGGTACAATTCCTGGAACTGGATTACTAGAAAGTCGATATCTTCAATTACTTTAAAGATTCGGCTCGGGGGGCACCTAAACGGATAAGATACAAGGCCATGAAGTATGTTCCCAGGGATTGTCAACGACCAGCATCGCAAGAAATATTCGCAAGAAACATTTCCCAAGTATATGGGATGATGGACAGTGAGACATGGGGGCCGATACATGAAATCGGCCAAATATGAAAAAAAACAAATGTATACAAAACAACAGGAGGTAAAGTACAACCGATGCACAGACATCGGCTTTAGAATAAAAACAGCCGATGTACAGCCATCGACTCAAGAGGTATAAACTGTTACAAGCAAGGGTACAAGCTCCTACTGAAGGAATGCTTCAAGAGCATGGAGGGCGTCAGCACGAACACGGTCCACCTCGACGATCTCGGCCTCATCATCTTCGTCCTTGCCTGTCACCAGCTGCTTGTTCAGAGCACGTATTTCGGCCAGATCAGTCTTCAGTTCAGCTTTGAGGCCTTCTGCTTCCTCGTGGGAGTGGGCAATTAGGGCTTCCTTATCTTGGATGAGCTGTTTGGTTGCCCGGACCCTCTCTCAAGTTCCTCCAACTCCTTTCGCAAGGTCTCAAGTTCAGCAGTGCTGACAGAGGTGTCAGTTTTGGCGTCCAAAGCTGCCTTCTTCTCATTAAGCCGCTGACATTTGTCTGCAATATCGGCTTTCAACGGAAGCCTGGGCATGGCGTAGACCGATTCTCCGACGAGCCAATCTCACCCTTGACTCGTAGGCGGACGGAGTCACAAGCGGCCGAGTTTCACCCGCAACGTCACCGGGAGATGAGGCCGGACGTCTTCAAGGATGCTCTTCACTTCGTCGGGATTTTCAACCAATGTCTCAATTGAGGAGGAGAGCGAGGGCCTTGAGATGCTGGAGTTGACCATGGGTAGCGCTAGGTCCTGGCTCTTCGCCTGCTTTAGATGGAGCTGGTTCGATGGATTCAGGGTCGAACGTTAGTAAGCTTGAGAGGTCATGACCCTGACAAACAACAAGAACAGTGTCAGTATACATCAAAAGAGAAAGGTAGAGCTAAGGAAAGGGAGTGTACCTCTCCTAAGACCAGAGGAACAACCGATGAAGAGGTGATCGGCTCTTGTGTTTCTGCTGTGGGCTTGGCCAAGGTGGCAACCTTATCAGCTACACTGTCAGGAGTTGCTAGGTCCAGGGTGGCGGATGGCATCAATACTTCCTCGACTTCCCCACTGGAGGTATCATCAGTCTGCAGAGAAAGTGGTTAGCCGTTAAGAGTAGCAACAGGTTAGCATGAAATATGAGCCAAGGAGAGTATGATCCAAAACCTCCTGGTTTGATGAAGAGGTTTGCGGTTCCTTGCGAGCTCTCTTGATACATCGGCTCTTTGTGCGTAATCCGCCCTGCCCTGCTTTGATGGGAGCTTGGGAAGCAGCGGAGTTCGGGAGCCGACCTTTTCTTGGAAGCCGACGGTGGCAAGTCTGGCTGGCTTGTGTGGTGGTTTTCCCAGAGTTGCCCGAGCTCGAGTCCCTTCGACTGGACGGTGTCTCCTCGCTGGAGTTTTCTTCAGCAGAGGTCTGTAAAAGAAATACAAGCATGTTGCAGAAGCCTAGAAGGATAGATAAAATCAGCCAAGGCATGGATCAGCTTACGTGCAAACTTTCTTGGGCTAGAGTAGGGTTTTTGCGCTTCAAGGTCTTCCTGGCAGCTACTTTCCTCACTGCTGTTCTCGCCTTAGGCGAGGCTCGGGGGCAGCTGGCCTAGAAGATGCTCTGCTCTTGGGAGCCGATTTTGGTGAAATCGGCTGGCCCCGCATCACGACCTTTTTCAAGGGTGGTGAGTTTTTGCAGAAGAGGACCACCGGAGCTGGTGGGAGGAAATTGAAAGGGGAGCCGTCATCATGTACAGGTTCTGGACCGTCTTGTTGCTGAAAGAAGACAGAGCAGGATTGTAAAAGGAAGAAATCATTGTGAAGCCACTTCAAGATAATTCGTGAGTAGTGGTACCTGTTCTGCAGGGATATCATATTCAGCATCAAGTTGTTTCAGCAACGGTCCCAGAGCTCTCCTAAAGGCATGAGTCTTCCACATTGGCCACCAAGTCTCAAAACCATCGGTTGATGAGGTGAAAGAGAGGTTGTGAGGAATTGGGATGGTTAGAGTGTCAAAGAAAGAGTAACACCTCTGACCCGTGAGGACATCGGGCAGATCAGCTCTGCTCTCTGTTAAGTGGTGGAGGAAGAAATGGGGAGACACCTGCCCAAGACCAAATTGCCGGGCTGCTACGACCGGTTGATAAGACTCATAACCAGGTTTGATGATCCTGTTTGAGGTGCTCATGCCAACTGGAAGGAAGCAGGGACGGATCATGATGGAATACAATTGCCGAGTGCTGGCGTCATCGGCAAAGCTGTCTAGCCTGAAGGAGACTGGATTTTCGAAATTTTCAGACTCCGTATAAGGAAAGAAGAGAGGATTGTCCAGGCCTTGGTAGAAAATTCTGAACCACTCCGATGCTTCCTTGAGGGTCAGTCTACTACCTTGAAGGCTATATAGAGCTTGGTCGTAGTTAGTGCACCGGATTGGCTTCCCGTTAATGTCTGGAAAGGTGCAAGTGGCCAAAGGTGGAAAGTTTGGGACATGGTTCTGGAAATACAGTTGAGCCCATAGTTGAATAAACCACCAGGGACCTCCTGTTTTGACTGTCTTTTGGGAAAACAGGTTTGACGGACATTAGTTGGAGATATCGATAGACCTCTCCAAGGAACAGTTTGCCAATGCCCAGCTGTGTGCCTCTGGCAAGTTCATAGGCCAAGGAGAGATAGTTCTTGGTTGGAGCGAGTGAAGGGCCACAGAATATGAAGTGTTCCAACCGGAAATTCAGGAAGGCCGTGTGTTCTTTCTCTCTTACAGGGCCTTTGTTTTTCATGTGGCGTCGAAGATAAGCACCCCAGTTTGTGCACTCTGTTTTGGAAGAGAGTGTGAAAGGGACCTTTGGTAGCATAAAGGCAGAGGGGCTTGGGGGTGCAATGTCTAGGCCAGTGATCATGGCCACGTCTAGTAGGGTTGGTGTCATGGGGCCATGGCCAAACATGAAGCAATTCAAAGCATCAGACCAAAAGTAGCCGATGGTTTTCAGAAGGTTTTCATGTTTCTCAAGTGGAGACAGTGATAAAGCTAAAGCATCGACTATTCCTGTGGTTTCCCAGGTGGCTTGGTGGGTTTTGGATATTCTTTTGTACCACGAAACCCAATCTTCAGGAGGATTAGGCCAGGCTCGTAAGCAGTCGGCCCAAGAAGTTAGATCTAAATTCTGGTTTACGAAGGGAATTCTATTGGCCTCGCATGAAATCAAATGGGCAGGACTTTCAGTAGAACGAGGGCCAAGACAGAGAGAATTTGGAAGAGAAGGATGCGGCAGCAGAATGTCTGATACCTAAAAATTAATGACGGAATGAGACATTAATTCAGATGTGTGCTGTTAATTCTAACGCTATGCTCGGATAGAGGGGAGCGGTTGAGGATTACCTTCAGGCCAGAAACTATAGCATTGGCGTTGGATGATTCCGCCATTGGGCTCGCTGCGGAGTTGAATCTGCGCGATTGAGATCTGAGATTCGCGTGGCTGTAAGTTGGATCTGTTCGGACGGCGATTTGGGGATCTGAGTTTACTCTTTAGGCAAAGGTTGCATGTTACCGTTTGAAATAGGCAACTGATTTGGCCTTACTCACGTTTTATGGTGAAGACCGATGCACTGCCATCGGCTCTATGCGCGTTGACTCGCTTTGACAATTGGCAAAATTGGTATGAAGTCAAAATCGACATAGAAATACTTTCTTCATTAATAAAGAGGATTTTTACAGAGAAGAGCCGATTGCTCAGGAGAGGAAGAACAAAAGAGCCGATTACTACTACTAGTCCTATGCTAGTAGTCCTAGTCTAAGGGTCGTTGCTGCCCTCGTCGGCGCTGCTACCGGCGAGCTCCTCGTCGCTGCTGCCGTAGCCCTCGGCAGGGGCCTCTTCCTCCTCCTCGTCGTCGTCGTTGTCGTCGTTCGACCCGGCGCGGAAGCGCTTCGCCGGCGGCTCGTCGGAGGAGGTGTCATCCTCCTCTTCCTCCTCCTCGTCGGAGGAGGTGAAGTCATCCCAGGAGAAGGAGTCATCCTCGCTCTCCGCCTCCAGCTCCCCATCGACGAGGAACTGGAAGTCGTCTTCTCCGTCGGTCAAGGACTTGTCATCCTCGAACCAGACGGAGGAATCGTGATCCTTCTTGTCCCACGTCGTTGGGGCGAGGATGTCGTGCGCCGCCAACGAGCCCCACTCCGGCGTCGGCTCACGAGAAGAAGAGGATAGGGAGGAAAGATCCGATGAGGTAGAGGAGGAGGAGGAGGAAGACATGGTGCGAAGGAGGGTTTTCCGATGGCTAATGCGGGGCAGGGGGATGAAGAAGCGAACTGCTCGATGCGGTTAAATGAAGGGGATATAGTGGAGATTTAATGCTACGGCGGTTTCCGAGGACATGGTGCCAAAACTGTCAAATCATGCAGAGAAGTTGAGAAGGCAAGGCATCATGATGAAAAGATGCTGTGACGGTTCTACTCTGCCACGACATGACCCTACGAAGAAAAAACAGAGTGGTTTTGAAATTATCATTACCAAAACCAGGGGGGCATGTGTTATCACCGGATTTTGGCCAAATCAGGAGATGGGCCGTAATTGAGATGGGCTTGGAGGATATACACGTGGAGCGTCTCCGAAGCGGCCTTGCACGAGAGTTTGGGCTAGATTGCCCGTGTATACGTATATTATAGTAGATTGCATCTTAGTTTAGAATTAAGAGATAGAGTTTAGCTCGTACACGGTTAGGTGTATTCCAAAGATAGAAAGTCTACGGACTATAAATATGTACCTAGGGTTATTGAGAAAGGAGGACGACCACGTTCACAACAAACACAATCTAGGCGCATCGCCACCCCTTGTTTCGAGGGTTTCTTCCGGGTAAGCATCATGCTGCCTAGATCGCATCTTGCGATCTATGCAGTATAGGTTTATTCGTTATCTGGTGTTGCTCGTACTGAAGCCTTGTTGATGGCGAGTAACACCACTTATCGTAGATGTTTTGGGGCTTGCATCGTTGTTCTTCTGATATGCTTTCTTAGCTATGCCGCCCCTCGATATCTAGCCGCCCTTACACCTATCTTAGGTGTAAGGGTGGCATCTTGCTTCATCTTTATTTAGTAGTTTTGATCTTTTATAGTTGCTTCGTGTTCTGCAAGGATTAGTTTGATATCCGTATGGTTAGGCCTTGCAAACGGGTTGAATGATCCGGTAGTGCGCTAGGTATGGCTTACCGATCCTAGAAGGGATGTTCCGGGGATCGACTCTATGTTGGTTTTTAGGCCTCTTTTAGGGTTAGTTTTCCATCATCTTTCGTATCTGCTAGGCTCAACTACGTGTAGGATGTTCCGGTTATACGGTGAAAACCCTAAAGCTGTCGTAGATCGATTTAGCTTAATATTAATGAAGCGGGATACCCATGTTATTGCAAGATCTAACATGAACCATGGGTCAATCGGCTCTTTGAGCCGATGAGCGAGGTAACTCGAGAGCCGATCGAGGCTCATTTAATGTTTACGTGTCTACCATGCAGGAAACTGATCGAAGCGATCCAACACCTCCCTGACCAGGTATAGGTCAGGTGGCACGCCCTTGCGACCGTCAGGACGTGTGCCAGAGCATTGCGGGCCGTCGACCGAGGGACCAGGGCCCACCAGCCGTCCTGGAAGCCTCCCGGCTCTTCGTGTTGCTCGTCGCTGCTCGCCGGTGAGTTTTGGCAGGCAACAGTTGTTTTGCTTTGGTAAAGCTACACAACTGGAACATCAATATAAGAATATCTTTGGGTCTACATCCGGGACTTTACCTTTTCGATATCTTGGGATTCCTATCCACCATCGAAGACTTCGTTATTCTGAATGGAATCCGATGGAAAATCGTTTTGCCTCAAAATTAGGATGCTGGAAAGGCAATATGTTGTCTTATGGGGATCGCCCGGTGCTTGTAAATTCTACGCTTACAAGCTTACCCATGTTTATGCTATCATTCCTAGAAATTCCTAAAGGGGTGCAGAAGAGACTTGATTATTATCGTTCTCGCTTTTTTTTGGCAAGAGGATGACGATAAGAAGAAATATAGATTATCTAGGTGGAATATAGTGTGTAGGCCTAAAGACCAAGGGGGCTGGGGATTGAGGTGCTTGAGCTGTAAAACCTGTGTTTATTAAGTAAATGGCTTTTTAAACTTCTACATGAAGACGGCATGTGGCAACAACTACTACATAATAAATATATATAAAAAAACTTTGGCTCAGGTGGAGTCTAAACCCACTGATTCACCTTTTTGGAAGGGGCTTATGCGGGTTAAACCGGAGTTTCTTAAGAGAGGGACTTTCAAGGTCGGTAATGGGATTACGGTGCCTTTTTGGGAGGACACTTGGCTTGGCGATTATCCTCTATCTCTCCAATATCCGTCGTTATATAATATTGTCCAACGGAAGAATGTGTTGGTTTCTACGGTATTGGCACAACACCGTCTGAATATTAGTTTTAGAAGAACATTCAATGATTAACAATTTGTGGTTACACCTTTGTCAGCGGCTTATGTCTATTCAGTTAAATGAATCTGGTTTATTCTCCGTTAAATCTATGTACCTTGATCTTTTGAATGGCCACGTGATGTCTACGCACGCTTCTATTCCTGTAGACAGTGTTCGGCCTCCAAGAGCAGAGGTTTGTAGAACTGCAACAAGTTTCCCTTAAGTGAATCACCCAAGGTTTATCGAACTCAGGGAGGAAGAGGTCAAAGATATCCCTCTCAAGCAACCCTCAATTAAGATACAAGAAGTCTCTTGTGTCCCCAACACACCTAATACACTTGTCAGATGTATAGGTGCACTAGTTCGGCGAAGAGATAGTGAGATGCAAATGATATGGATGAATATGAGTGGTAATAGCAATCTGAAATAAAGATGGCAGCGAGTAAACATGCAACGAACAGTAAATAAACGGAGTTTCGAGTGCTTGGAAACAAGGCATAGGGATCATACTTTCACTAGTGGACACTCTCAACATTGATCACATAATAAAACCACTCTACACTCTCTTGTTGGATGACAAACACCATTAATTGTGTAGGGCTACAAGAGCACCTCAATGCCGGAGTTAACAAACTCCACAACATTCGATGTTCATATTTAAATAACCTTAGAGTGCATGATAGACCAACACAATTATACCGAGTACTAACATAGCATGCACACTGTCAACATCAGCTATGAAAGGGGAATAGATCACATCAATACTATCATAGTAATAGTTAACTTCATAATCTACAAGAGATCACAATCATAACCTATACCAAGTACTTCATGATGCACACACTGTCAACATTACATCATGGAGGAGGAATAGACTACTTTAATAACATCACTAGAGTAGCACATAGATTAATAGTGATACAAAGCTCATCATATGGATCTCAATTATGCAAGGCAATTCATGAGATCATTGTATTGGGGTACATGAGAGAGAGATTAACCACATAGATACCGGTACAACCCTTAGTCTCGATGGAGAACTACTCCCTCCTCATCATAGGAGACATCAGCAGCGATGGAGATGGCGGTGGTGTCGATGGAGATGCCTTCTGGGGGCACTTCCCCGTCCGGACGGCGTGCCGGAACAGAGACTTCTGTCCCCCGAATTGGAGTTTCGCGATGGCGGCGGCTCTGGAAGGTTTTCTGGTGTTTCGTCAATCCGTATCGAAGATTTAGGTCAGGACGGCTTAAATAGGCGAAGAGGCGGAGTCGGAGGGGCCACGGGGTCCCACACACTAGGGGGGCGCCCCCCCTGGGCCGCGCCGCCACCACATGTGGGGCCCCCAGGGCTCCCCTCTGGCCCTCTCGGCTCTGTGGAAGCTTCGGGAAAAATAAGGTTACGGGCGTTGATTTCGTCCGATTCCGAGAATATTTCCTTTGTAGGATTTACGAAACCAAAAACAGCAGAACAACGACAGCGGCTCTTCGGCATCTCGTCAATAGGTTAGTGCCGGCAAATGCATAATAATGACATATAATGTGTATAAAACATGTGAGTATCATCATAAAAGTAGCATGGAACATAAGAAATTATAGATACGTTTGAGACGTATCAAGCATCCCCAAGCTTAGTTCCTACTCGCCCTCGAGTAGGTAAACGATAATAAAGATAATTTCTGAAGTGACATGCTATCATAATCTTGATCAATACTATTGTAAAGCACATGAGATGAATGCAGCGATTCGAAGCAATGGTAAAGACAATGAGTAAACAATTGAACCATATAGCAAAGACTTTTCATGAATAGTACTTTCAAGACAAGCATCAATAAGACTTGCATAAGAGTTACTCATAAAGCAATAAATTCGAAGTAGAAGGCATTGAAACAACACAAAAGATGATTAAGTTTCAACAATTGCTTTCAACTTGTAACATGTATATCTCATGGATAATTGTCAACATAAAGCAATATAACAAGTGCAATAGGTGAACATGTAAGAATCAATGCACACAGTTGACACAAGTGTTTGCTTCTAAGATAGAAAGAAGTAGGTAAACTAAATCAACAATAAAGTAGAAGATAGGCCCTTCGCAGAGGGAAGCATGGATTACTATTTTTGTGCTAGATCTTTTCATTTTGAAAACATAGAAACAATTTTGTCAACGGTAGTAATAAATCATATGTGTTATGTATAAGACATCCTATAAGTTGCAAGCCTCATGCATAGAATACTAATAGTGCCCGCACCTTGTCCTAATTAGCTTGGATTAACACGGATTATCATTGCATAACATATGTTTCAACCAAGTGTCACAAAGGGGTACCTCTATGCCGCATCGTACGAGAGGTCTAAGGAGAAAGTTCGCATTGGATTTCTCGCTTTGATTATTCTCAGCTTAGACATCCATACTGGGACAACATAGACAACAGATAATGGACTCCTCTTTTAATGCTTAAGCATTCAACAACAGGTAATATTCTCATAAGAGATTGAGGATTTGTGTCCAAGCTGAAACTTCCACCATGATTCATGGCTTTAGTTAGCGGCCCAATGTTCTTCTCTAACAATATGCATACTCAAACCATTTGATCATAAAAATCGCCCTTACTTCAGACAAGACGAGCATGCATAGCAACTCACATGATATTCAACAAAAAGTTGATGGCGTCCCCAGAAACATGGTTACCGCTCAACAAGCAACTTATTAAGAAATAAGATACATAAGTACATATTCTTCACCACAATAGTTTTTAAGGCTATTTTTCCCATGAGCTATATATTGCAAAGGCAAAGAATAGAATTTTAAAGTTAGCACTCAAGTAATATACTTTGGAATGGCAGGGAAATACCATGTAGTAGGTAGGTATGGTGGACACAAATGGCATAGTTTTTGGCTCAAGGATTTGGATGCACGAGAAGAATTCCTCTCAATACAAGGCTTAGGCTAGCAAGGTTGTTTGAAGCAAACACAAGTATAAACCGGTACAGCAAAACTTACATAAGAACATATTGCAAGCATTATAAGACTCTACACTGTCTTCCTTGTTATTCAAACACTTCACCAGAATATATCTAGACTTTAGAGAGACCAATCATGCAAACCAAATTTCAACAAGCTCTATGTAGTTCTTCACTAATAGGTGCAAAGTACATGATGCAAGAGCTTAAACATGATCTATTTGAGCACAACAATTGCCAAGTATCAAATTATTCAAGACCATATACCAATTACCACATGAAGCATTTTCTGTTTCCAACCAAATAGCAATCAACGAAGCAGTTTTCAACTCCGCCATGAACATTAAAGATAGAACTAAGAACACCAGTGTTCATATGAAAAAGCGGAGCGTGTCTCTCTCCAACACAAGCATGAATTTATTCAGAGAATGAAAATAACAAAACGAAAATAAAAGCACACAGACGCTCCAAGTAAAGTACATAAGATGTGAGTCGAATAAAAATATAGTTTCACTAGAGATGACCCGATAAGTTGTCGATGAAGAAGGGGATGCCTTGGGCATCCCCAAGCTTAGACGCTTGGGTCTTCTTGAAATATGCAGGGATGAATCACGGGGGCATCCCCAAGCTTAGACTTTTCACTCTTCTTGATCATAGTATATCATTCTCCTCTCTTGACCCTTGAAAACTTCCTCCACACCAAACTCAAAACAAACTCATTAGAGGGTTAGTGCATAATCAAAAATTCACATGTTCAGAGGTAACACAATCATTCTTAACACTTCTGGACATTTCCCAAAGCTAATGGAAGTTAATGGAACAAATAAATCCATCAAACATAGCAAAACAGGCAATGCGAAATAAAAGGCAGAATCTGTCAAAACAGAACAGTTCGTAAAGACGAATTTTTCTGGGGCACTTAACTTGCTCAGATGAAAAAGCTCAAATTGAATGAAAGTTGCGTACATATCTGAGGATCACGCACGTAAATTGGCAGATTTTTCTGAGTTACCTACAGAGAATTCTACTCAAATTCGTGACAGTAAGAAATCTGTTTCTGCGCAGCAATCCAAATCTAGTATCAACTTTATTATCAAAGACTTTACTTGGCACAAAAATGCAATAAAATAAAGATAAGGAGAGGTTGCTACAGTAGTAAAAACTTCCAAGACACAACAAAACAGTAGCAAAATAAAAACATGGGTTATCTCCCAAGAAGTGCTTTCTTTATAGCCATTAAGATGGGCTCATCAATTTTAATGATGCACTCGCAAGAAATAAGAGCTGAAGCGAAAGAGAGCATCAAAAGGCAAATATGAAACAAATTTAAGCCTAACACACTTCCTATAAAAAGGAATCTTGTAAATAAACAAGTTATAGAAGCATGAAGCTACTATCATAGAAAGACAAAGAAAGTGCAACTTCAAAATTTTCAACATAAAGAGGGGAAACTTAATATTATTAAGATGCATGTAACCATATTTCCCTCTCTCATAATAACTTTCAGTATCATCATGAACAAACTCAACAATATAACTATCACATGAAACATTCTTATCATGAGCTATATGCATAAAATTATTACTCTCCACATAAGCATAGTCATTACTATTAATTGTAGTGGGAGCAAATTCAATAAGATAGCTATCATTATTATTCTCATCACCATAATCATCATATATAGGAGGTATATTGTAATCATAATTAATTTTCTCCTCAATAGTAGGTGGACTAAAAATATGATCGTCATCATTGTAATCATCATATATAGGTGGTAAAGTATCATCAAAGTAAATTTTCTCCTCCATGCTTGGGGGACTAAAAATATCATGCTCCTCAAAACCAGCTTCCCCAAGCTTAGAATTTTCCATAGCATTAGCAACAATGGTGTTCAAAGCATTCATACTAATAACATTGCCATTAGCATGCATATAAAGTTCCATAGATTTTTTAATTTTCTCTTCAAACACCTCATGTCCTAACTCAAGATAAATACTATAAAGATCTCTAATTTTGTTGTTGTTTTCCATTAAGCCTAACTAGTGAAAATAAAAACAAGAAACAAAAAGATATAATTGCAGGATCTAAAGGAAATACCTTCGAGCACTCACACACCGGCAACAGTGCTAGGAAATAGCTTAGTAGTCGGAGGATGTGAATACCTTTTACCTTACCTCCCCGGCAACGGCGCCAGAAAAATAGCTTGATGTCTACGCACGCTTCTATTCCTATAGACAGTGTTGGGCCTCCAAGAGCAGAGGTTTGTAGAACAGCAGCAAGTTTCCCTTATGTGAATCACCCAAGGTTTATCAAACTCACGGAGGAAGAGGTCAAAGATATCTCTCTCAAGCAACCCTGCAATTACGATACAAGAAGTCTCTTGTATCCCCAACACACCTAATACACTTGTCAGATGTATAGGTGCACTAGTTCGACGAAGAGATAGTGAGATGCAAATGATATGGATGAATATGAGTGGTAATAGCAATCTGAAATAAAGATGGCAACGAGTAAACATGCAACAGAACAGTAAATAAACGAAGTTTCAGTGCTTGGAAACAAGGCCTAGGGATCATACTTTCACTAGTGGACACTCTCAACATTGATCACATAATAAAACCACTCTACACTCTCTTGTTGGATGACAAACACCATTAATTGTGTAGGGCTACAAGAGCACCTCAATGCCGGAGTTAACAAGCTCCACAACATTCGATGTCCATATTTAAATAACCTTAGAGTGCATGATAGACCAACACAATTATACCGAGTACTAACATAGCATGCACACTGTCAGCATCAGCTATGAAAGGGGGAATAGATCACATCAGTACTATCATAGTAATAGTTAACTTCATAATCTACAAGAGATCACAATCATAACCTATACCAAGTACTTCGTGATGCACACACTGTCAACATTACATCATGGAGGAGGAATAGACTACTTTAATAACATCACTAGAGTAGCACATAGATTAATAGTGATACAAAGCTCATCATATGGATCTCAATTATGCAAGGCAATTCATGAGATCATTGTATTGGGGTACATGAGAGAGAGATTAACCACATAGCTACCGGTACAGCCCTTAGCCTCGATGGAGAACTACTCCCTCCTCATCATAGGAGACAGCAGCGGCGATGGAGATGGCGGTGGTGTCGATGGAGATGCCTTCCGGGGGCACTTTCCCGTCCCGGCGGCGTGCCGGAACAGAGACTTATGTCCCCTGAATTGGAGTTTCGCGATGGCGGCAGCTCTGGAAGGTTTTCTGGTGTTTCGTCAATCCGTATCGAAGATTTAGGTCAGGACGGCTTAAATAGGCGAAGAGGCGGAGTCGGAGGGGCCATGGGGGTCCCACACACTAGGGGGGCGCGCCCCCCTGGGCCGCGCCGCCACCACGTGTGGGGCCCCCAGGGCTCCCCTGCGGTCCCTCTGCGGCTCTCTCGGAAGCTTCGGGAAAAATAAGGTTATGGGCGTTGATTTCGTCCGATTCCGAGAATATTTCCTTTGTAGGATTTCAGAAACCAAAAACAACAGAAAACAGCAACTGGCTCTTCGGCATCTCGTCAGTAGGTTAGTGCCGGAAAATGCATAATAATGACATATAATGTGTATAAAACATGTGAGTATCATCATAAAAGTAGCATGAAACATAAGAAATTATAGATACGTTTGAGACGTATCACCACGCTAGATTTTTACGGAAATATCTTTGAAAGATTAAAATTCCGCTAAAAATTAAAATTTTAATGTGGTTTGTTAGTAATAAAGTGTTGCTCACTGTGAATAATTTGGAGAAGAAAAAATGGGTAGGATGTCAAAAATATTGTTTTTGTAACAACAATGAAAATGTTGATCATTTGTTTCTTCATTGTCCTTTTGCAAAAATTGTTTGGCGAATGATATATTTTACTTATAACATTCCACCTCCATCTAATGTGACTAATATGTTTGACAATTGGCTAAATGAAGTGAACAAAAATGATAAAGCTATTTGGACTTGCTAGAATGATATTATCTTTAATAAACAAAAGGGAACCAATTTTTTGCAGGTTATTCTTCGTGCGGCGCACTGGATATAACTATGGGCATACATGCTCCCGGAGGACCAGCGGAGTACTATGGTTACTGGATGCAACCGTCTGCTGGAAGTCACTCATGACTGCTATTTCCAGACTACTGGATGGCGGCACGTTTGGAGAATTTTAGGATGGATAGTTTTTATGTACTTTCCATCTACTTGTGTTTCTTCTTTGGATTCAACAAGTACCACTCTTTTTATGTAATAAGTACCTCACTGTGATGTTTATTTAATAAATATATGAGTGTGTACATCGATTGATGCAGAGACCGGAACGATGCTCTCATATCTAAAAAGAAAAAAGATCCTTGTTCTTCGATAATTTGGTGCACGTAGGTATGTGTTTCACAGCGAAAATTATTTCGATGAACTAGTGAGCTACACCGCATAGCGCAACCGACCACATGATGTTGTTCTTTCTACACAAGTCTGTATTGTCTAAATTCAACAAAACATCAGATTTATAATTTGTACATCTAAACAGGAATTAGAATTAGGTACAACCTTTGATTCTAAAAGAAATTTTCAAACACATCCAAACAACTGAATTTAAATTGGAAGCCAATTCATTTTCATCTTAGATTTGAAATTTTTATTTCAATTCAATTTCGTGGCTAATTCTATGCATCCAAACACAACGTAAGACAAAACCCATACTGGTTCACGTTTTTTCTTCTTCTTTTGACTACTATCTCCATTCGAATGAATATGGTGTATATTTTTGAAGAAAAATCAAACTGTGCACAGTTGCACAGTTTGATTAAATTATTTTGAAAAATCATTAACATCTATAATACAAAATTAGTATAGAAGATAAATCATGAAATATATTTTCATATAATTGTTGATATTTTAAAAATAATCAAACTATGCGTAGATAAACATTTCAGAGAAATATATGCCGTACGGAAGGAGTATCGAACATAGATACTCCATGCTTAGCTCAACACACTAGCTGGCTCAGCCCATGCCTGGTCTCCGACCGGCCGCCGACGAACGCAAGTACGCAAGTACGCGAACTTGGAAATGGAGAGTAGATAGTACCACGATCCTACATACGGCGACAGGACGACAGCGCCGGACAAACCAGGTGCCGTAGTGTACGTTTGAACAAAGCTCATCCGGCAGCTACCTCGGATAACCATGCCCGTGTGCCCACACCCACGTACTCCCCGACGTGTCGTCCTTCAGGTGCCTCGGCTGACGCGTGTCGATACATCAGGGACACTGGGAGGCGGTCCTTGCGTCCGCGTCGTCACACACGCGGCGCCCCCTGGCCGCCCGACCCACCTCCTCGCCGGCTATATAAAGGCGCCGCAAGCTGCTTCGTCACCAGCATCAAGCTATCACACACCCCGTACAAGCAGTCTCACACACTAGCGTCGGTTTTCCGTTGAGTTTGAAAGCGATGGCGTCCAAGCAGCAGGAGAGGTCGGAGCTGGACAGCAAGGCCCGCGAGGGGCAGACCGTCGTCCCCGGCGGCACCGGCGGGAAGTCCGTCGAGGCGCAGGAGAACCTCGCCGAAGGTACAGATATGTTATGCATACTGAACCTGCGATTTCTTAAGCGATCAATTTCTGATACTGATTACTACGCATTGGTGCAGGGCGCAGCCGTGGTGGGCAGACTCGGAAGGAGCAGCTCGGGGAAGAAGGGTACAGCGAGATGGGGCACAAAGGCGGGGAGACTCGCAAGGAGCAGCTCGGGGAGGAAGGTTACCGCGAAATGGGGCACAAAGGCGGGGAGGCTCGGAAGGAGCAGCTCGGGGAAGAAGGGTACCGCGAGATGGGCCACAAGGGCGGGGAGACTCGCAAGGAGCAGATAGGGGAGGAAGGGTACCGCGAGATGGGGCGCAAGGGCGGACTGAGCACCAAGGAGGAGTCCGGCGGCGAGCGCGCCGCCAGGGAGGGCATCGACATCGACGAGTCCAAGTTCAAGACCAAGTCCTAGATGACCAGTGCTCACCTAGCAGAGCAAGCAGCTCAGTGCTGATGTCTGAATGTAGCTGGCTGTTAGTTTACCTCCGTAGTGCGTCCCGTACCACTGAATAATGTAGGTCAGATCCTGACGATGTGCACGCATGTAGGCGATCATATGTAGTATGATCATGTGTGCTTCGTAGCTATATAGCCTGTAGTGGTTAGTCGAGTCAGTTAACCAGGTGTTCGTGTTAGTCGAAGTATGTTGTGGCTCATATGGCTTCCCAGCCAATGCCCAACAGTGTCCTATGTATCTTTGCGTCTTCAGTAATGGTAGTCGTTTGTTGCTAAAATCTAAACATTTAATATGGATGCTACCATGTGCTAATTGTTTGTTGCTAAAATCTAAACCTTTAATATGGATGCTACCATGTGCTAATTGTTGGGTGTTTGAGAGTTAAGATCTTGATGCTCATAACTTCCAATCTCCCTCATTTCATCGGAATTACCACTACAGAATTAATTAGGAAATATAAGCTTGATCTCTCTCTCTTACTACTGAACAAGAATTGTTAAAAATGAACCAAGAGAGTTCAAACAAATACCAGAAAACCAACATGCTGCAGAAACATGGCAAGGAGTCGCACGAGCTCTAGCTGCATATAGTAGTATGTTTAATGCTGGAATTTCTTCTCCCAAGTGTGCAGTTATCTAAGAACGATGATTAACGAGTCTATCCCTAGCTTGAACGCTGCATTAGAATCATGAATGAGAATGTGCTAATGAGAATTTTATGGGTTCATGATCGATCTTTTTAACCCAATCTCATCTTTTTAACCTAATCTGGACAGATCACATATGCCTGATGACTGAAGCACATAATTCCCTTTGGCTCCTCCTACATTATAGTCAGTACAAGGAATCCAGAACGCAGAGATCTATTTCCTAACATCGTTAGATTGTATTTTGTGTCAAAAAGGGGCGCCAGAAATGTATTTCCGTTTTTTTTCTTGCTGTTGGATGATCTTTTGATTTCTATAGAAATTGCACATTTTACTATAATATAATGTCTTATTGTTGCAACAGCAACAAAATGAAGTTACAAACCACTGTACACATTCTACTATGAGTGGCCTTGCTGCAACTACAACAAAATAAAGTGTCGTGATTCTCAAAACATCATAAAATGCAACACATGGTCGATATATTCCATCTTGGCTAATTGCACTTTAAAAAAAGTTCGTAAACAAATAAGAGCTGACTGCTCTAAACGGCTTCAAAGTAGAAATAAGCAATCTTCTGCCCCTAAAATAAATCTACTTCTTTTACCTGCCCGGAAACCCACTGTTTATCTTAGTTGCATATGCTCCTGCTATCTGATTTATTTTAGATGTCAAAAAATTCTGAACAAAAATTTCGCATGCATCTTGACATTCTATGTGAAAACCGATTTTTTTTTCATCCCATGTCTAAAAAGATGAAAAATGTCTCGCGAAGAGTTCTTTCTAGGACATATTTTTCGGAAGCAAATTTGGTGCACATGAGCACCAGTGCTCTCACTTTTTAAAATATTTAAAAACTGTATTTTTGTGTTCCAAAAAATCATCACATTTATTCCATGAATACATACACATGTTCTGATTATTCATGCAAAGTTTCGGTAAAAATTACATTGTATTTTGACCTACAGGAAAAAAACAAATTTGTGGCTACGTATAGAGGTATATATTTGTCAGAAGTTTGTCTTTTTTGTATAGGTAAAAATATAATATATGTTTCTCCAAAAATTTTAGCGTACCTTCAGAATGTTTGTATGTATGTGGGTATTTAATTTCATAATTTTTGAAATCCAAAAAATATGATTTTTAGAAATCAGGAGCACTGGTGCTCATGTGCCAAATACACTTTTCGATATTTTTCTCTTCTGTACATAACAAAAAATTCTTTTATGAACGACTTTACGAGCACATGGAATATGGAGATGTAAGTGCAACATGTTTTCAGAATATCTGACATTCCGCATGGTACGATCGGATGATATGGACGGACCCTGCCCGTACGGAATGTTGTTAAACTTTCTGGAGTGCCTCCTCGTGATCGTTAAACCTTCTAGAGTGCCTCCTCGTGATGCCCTTTCACCCAAATACGTGGAAAATCATTTTAATCACTTCAAAATATTCTATTTATGTTCAAACTCTAAATGATATGTTCATCGATACCTTCATAATTTTGGATCATGTGGAGACATGCATAAAAGGTGCGCTCTAGCTCCGTAAACTACCAAAATCCTACTACTACTTACGCGAAGTAAATAAGCTTCTTTTCCCCCAACTCAAGCAACTTGATGAGTGCAATCAACATATGTAGCATGTCACATATAAAGATGTTGGGGTGATAGTAAGGTGGAAACGAGATACCTCTTTGATTTTGATATTCTTGAAACAAATAAAGATGTTGGGGTGATAGGTGGAAACGGGATTTTTCGATAAAGGGAATATATTAATATCAAAAGATACCAATTACACCCAGCCTCTGCAACAACGCACCACCCTAATGGCACTACGGATGCACACAGCCAAAAAAGGAAAAGAAAACTAATAAACAAAAGTCCCGCAACAGTACCTCGGGCCTAACAACAGCAATACATCCACCGCCAAGACAACACCTGAAATACAGACTCTCAAAAAACGACGCCTTCAAGAAGGGAACAGTGCTCTAACACCGTCGTCGCCCGATCAAAGATCTTAGGTTTTCACCCTGAAGAAAGCCCCCGCTCTCAAAACAATGCCTCCAACAAGGTCATTGCCAGGCACAACCAGTTAAGGCCAGACCTTGGGTTTTCACCACGAAAGGTAGGACTCTGAACTTCACCTGTGTTGTCGCCCCCACTTTCATACCGCTGCTGTGAAGCCCGGAACACCAAGCCAGTTCCATCGCACCACCAAGATCCGACCACCATTGCTCTTCCACCAATCTTGAATTTCATGACCTTCTCCGCCAACACCATGGAAAGAAAACAAGCTCCATGATATTAACAGCCAGCAGAGCTTCGAAGCGCTCCCTCTGAAACCAAACGGTCAGATAAAAAACATGGGTGCGCTCGACCGAAAACACCCAATCCAGCAATCTTCAGGCATTGATCGCACAATGAATTTCGCCGGCATGACCTTCCGGAACACGACAATCTAGCAAGCTAAATGGGAAGAAGCTTCCGAGCGATCTTCACTTGGAGCGAGAGAAACCCTAGGACTGCCGCCTTTATTAGGCAGAACGGCAGGCCCCCTCGCCGCCGCCCGCCGGCAACCTGCTCCGCCGTGGACGCCGCACTCTACCAGCGGCCATGAGGCAGCAAAGAGAACGGCGACGACCAAGCAGGGTCGACCCCGACCAGACCGGCCCAACCATGCAGCGAAGAAGACCGGATAGGCAGCACGGGAATCACCCAGATCAAGATCTGGAATTTCCCCAACTCCACCCAATCTGGCCCAGATCTTCACCGCCGGTCAAGGCACCGCCGGAGGAGAGTCTCCGCCACCACCCCGACCAGGGGCGCCGCCACGGTCGGCCGCCGCGGATGAGCCGCCACCACCGCCGTAGCAGCCATGGCGCAGATCTCCGGCGTCCACCACCCCAGTCCACCTTCGGGGGCTGGGCCCGCCGCCACCGCGGCAAGGGCCGGCGGCAGCGGCGGCTAGAGGAGCAGGCGGAGGGGGGCTGTAGGCGGCGGCGCGGTATCGCCCCGGTGTCGCCCTAGGTGGAAACGAGATAGTGATAAGCATGTCACATGCTGCGCTATAAGGTGGAAAAGAGATAGTGATAAGCATGTCACTTGTTGCGCTCTGATGGGAATATTGAACATAAGCTATATGTATGAAGATTGTTGGCTGGAGTTGAAACCTATTGATCAAATTAGACATCTATTGTAAAACCAGTTTCTCAAGTATCGTAATGGTATTAAATTATATTTATAGTATTTTTTAATAGATAGCATGATTTAACGTAGGATTTGTAACGTTGCTTCTATGAACCAGACTATCCATGGGCATCTGTCGGGCTCAGGCCGAGGAACGCCCAGTGATAAGGGGTGGCCCGATCTTCTCGATCACCAATGGTAGATGGTGGATGTTAACTCGCCAGATGATCTCAAACTTTTCGTCGATTTGCAGTTGCCCAATTCCAACAAAAGATTACGCTTGACTTTCAGCAACAAGAACCAACTGAAGCAAGTGCACAGCAGCGAGATTCAGAAGGAAAAGGACGAAGTGGACCGGCTGAAGAAGAAAATCGAAGGAGTGAAACGCCAGCATGAGAGAGATATTTCCGGGATCACCCAATGTTTCAAAGACGAGCTCGCCAAAGCCAAGGAGAACTATGAGATCCAGAAGACTCAAGCGGTCAATGAGACCATCAAGAATTTAAAAACCGAGATCCAAAGGTTGAAGGAGTTGACCAGCACAGAGAGGCGTCTTAATGAACTTCAGACGAAGCAAGTTGCTCTGAAAGCCAAGATGACTGACTGGAAAGATGTTGAAGATGGGCCATATGGACTACTCGCAATGCTTTCATCTTCAAAAGTACTCCACCAAATCTATACAGATGTCGAAGAAAGTTCAAGGAGGAAGTTTCGCTTCTATATATAAGACTCCTAGAAAGTCTTATGCTGGCCTCAAGCCTTGGGTTGAGAGATTTCAATAATCCCAGCTGTTCTTTTTTCTTCTTTCTTTGGGCTTAGGGCCTTCTAGTTAGCCAGCTATTGCTTAACTCTAGCAATAAGCTTTTTGTACATACACCTTATTTGAAAATATATAAATATACACAGTGGGGAAACCCACTGATTTGCCTAAAAAAAAAAGATGTTGCTGAGCGGATGAACCGCGAGATGGAAGGTGAGTTGAAATTCATCACCGACATAGTTTGCCTCTTCTAACTTTTATTCTTTGTACCGGGTTTGAGCTTACCCGGATTTTCTTGTTATGTTGTTTCAGTGGCCTTCCCCGAAATCCCAGGACATGGCAATAAATGATGTTAATGAAGCCCGGAAAGACCTTACCGGTTCTCCAGAGCCATATTGGAGCATCATGGAAATATGGAATATCATATGGTTTCGATGTCTGTCCGGGTTTCCCATATGAAGGTACTTGATATTGATTTGCCATTGGCGGTTATTCAGGCCTTCAAAGAATAAAAGTTAGGAAGTTTAATGGACCGTATGACACAAGATTACTCCAAAACGAAAGTCGAGCAAGGAAGGCAACGACGGGAGTATACAGTACATGCAAAATGCGGCATGGACGTGAGTACACAGTATACTCACAGTACGTGCACAATGCCTTGACCAGGGGCGGCACCAGGGGTATTCATGTGTATGCAGCTGAATACTCAAGATTTTGACAAAATCTTAAAATTTTCTCATAAATTAGGATTTTTTTTGGCAAATACATGAGAATTTTGACAAAATAAATACACAGATTAAAAATGAATACCCAACACTTCATCTCTGACGCCACCACTGGCCTTGACTTGTTGGACCATATATGTGATCGATCGGTCGAATGAAGCAAGCAAAGGAATGGAGTCCGTGAATCTATTCGTGCCTAGCTAGTATGGTGCTCCGACAACTAATTATCCGGATTAAATCCTAACTTGCACGTTCCTAGCTAGTATTTGCACACCTGGCTTGGCTGATCCTAGTTTTTTTTAAAAAAAAATCGGCTCATCCTATATTTACTTAAACAAGCACACAGGAAATTTTTAATCCGAGAAATTAAAAAATATCATGGTTTCGAAAAATTGCTTGCGGATTCAAAAATGTTCACCAATTAATGACATTTCTTTACAAAATAATGATTTCAAAAAATTGTACAAAGTTTAAAAAATGTTCATAGTTACTAGAAAAAATCGTTGTTTCCAAAAACTATATGCATACACGTGTCCAAGAAAAATAGAGAAGTAACTCTTTTCCAAAACAAGAACGATAAAATAAAGCTGAAATTAAAAGAGAAAGGAAACAAACAAAAAAAGGAAAAATGAAACAGGATAAGAAAAAGGGAACGAAAACGTAGAACCATAAGGGGAAGGTACTAACGTGCGATTGATGCGAGCGGTCGCAAATCCAACTCGTTGTAAGCGATATGTAGTGTTTGCGGTTTCGACAACCTAGATTCCGATAAACGAAAGGAAGCAACCAAATTCAGAGGTATTCGGTTGCAACTACACTTGCAACTGGGCAAGTCAATTGTCACACCCCTTGCAACTGGGACAAATAAAAATTTAGGGTTATCATGGTTTCGAAGCATTTCTCTCTGAGTTGCAATTCCAGTTGCAACTGGGCAAAAAAATGTTAGTTGCGACCCCACTTGCAATTTGTACAAAACTAGAAATTTGGGGTTTGCACGAGTTTCAGAGCATCTCTCTCAATTGCAACTCCACTTGCAACTGGACAACAAATGTCAGTTGCGACCCCACGCTAGTAGAAAAAGGGCCTTTAGTCCCGGTTCACAACGGGCTTTAGTCCCGGTTGTGCAACCGGGACTAAAGGGTCGCGACTAAAGTCCCCCTTTAGTCGCGGTTGCTTACGAACCGCGACTAAAGGTCCGTCCACGTGGGCGGCTAGCGTGCGCCTGGGCGAAGGACCTTTAGTCCCGGTTTGTGTCCCCAACCGGGACTAAAGGCTATTTCGTTGTTTTTTTTAATTCATTTGGGTTTCTAAATTTTTTTCACTCTCTATTTTTTTCTATTTTTTAGAATTTATATTATTTCAATTATTTGCATAGTTTAGTCTCTATCTCTAACTACACTTATCTCTAGTCAAATTACTTACTCGTGGTCAAACTTCCCGCTCGGTCACTCATCCTCCCACTACTCCACCTCTAGCACGCTTAACTTCCGAGTTCCATTTCGTCCCGCATCCAAGTGCTACGCGCACATGTATGTGATACTAGTATCATATCAATCCTATTAACATGTTGATCGATGTCACATTTTTTTATTGTTTGAATTTCAAATAATTTTTTTCATAAACAAAAATAATGATGTAATAATAATCGTGAATAAATAAATAAACATTAACTTTTTAATTATTATTATTTTTAATTTTTAATTTTTTTTATTTTTTAAATATTATTTTGCCAAACATAAAACCTAAAAATTTGAAAATCTAAAAATTGGGTAAAAGTAATAGTAATCTTTATGCTGGATGCAATTATTAATTTTATTTTTTTGAAAAATTTAAAAGATATAAAATCCATAATTTATAGAAAAAACTAAAATCCATAATTTATTTTCATTCGAATGTAACTTTTTCCCAGGATTTTTTTGATATATTATACGTTTTTATCCGACGTCGTATGCAAAAGTTATTGCGGTTTTACCATTTTTTAAACTTTTTTTGCAAAAAAAGTGAAAATTCGAATTTCTTAATTTCTCCGAATAGTAGGTTGCATAACATACAAGAATCTGAAAACAATTTTTTTGTTTGAATTTTCTATCATTTTATTTTGTATTTTACAAACCAAAAAAAGGCGATCCACGGGGAGGGGGTGCGTGGGAGTAAAAAAACTCGGAAAAACCTTTAGTCCCGGTTGGGGACACCAACCGGGACTAAAGGGGTACCCTTTAGTCCCGGTTGGTGTCCCCAACCGGGACTAAAGGTTTTTCCGCCGGCCGCATCCCTCTATAGCCCTTTAGTCCCGGTTGGTGTTACCAACCGCAACTAAAGGGGTACCCTTTCGTCTCGGATGGAGCATTAGTCGCGGGTCGCCTCCCGAACCGCGACTAAAGCTCCCTTTAGTCGCGGTTCGAATATTTTCGGGACTAATGGGGGTGGACGGAAGCCTCTTTTTCTACTAGTGCCACTTGCAACTAAGACAAAGAGAAATTCGAAGTTAGCATAGATTTCGGAACGTTTCTCTCTCAGTTACAACCTCACTATCAACTTGAACAAAGAGAAAATCAGGGTTAGCATGGATTCTAGAGCATTTTCTCTCTTTGTTCAACCACACTTGCAACTGGGACAAAAAGATTCGGGGTTAGCAAGGATTCTGGAGCATTTCTCTCTCAGTTGAAACTAAGGTCAGTTACGACCCTACTTGCAACTAGGACAAAGACAAAATTAGGATTTCTCACGGATTTAGAAGCATGTCTCTCAGTTTGCAACTCCACTTGCAACTAGGCAAACAAAGGTTAGTTGCGACCCCACTTGCAATTGGGACAAAGACAAAAAAAGGGTTTAACACGAACTCCGGATCAATTATCTCTTAGTGTTGCAGCCCCACTAGCAATTTTGCAAGGAAATGTGAATTAGGGTTTAGCGTGATTCCAAAGATTTTTTCTCTCAGTTGCAACCCCACTTGCACGTAGGCAATGAAGGTCAGTTGGGACGCCACTTGCAACTAAGACTAAGACAAATTTGGTTTTATCGCGGGATTCCGGAGCATTTATCTCTTAGTTGCAACCCCACTTGTAACTAGTAAAATAAAGGTCAGTTGTGACCCCACTAGCAACTGGAGACAAAACACAAATTAAGGTTTAGCTCGGATTCCATAGAATTTCTCTCTTAATTGTGATCCCACTTGCAACTAGGACAAAAAATGAATTAGGGTTTAGCGCGGAATCTGAAGAATTTCTTTTAGCCTTTGTCCCAGTTGCAAGTGGGGTCGTAACTAACCTTTGTTTGCCCCAATTGCAACTGTTTCAAGAGAAACATTTGTAGTTTTGCATGAATTTGGGACATTTCTCTATTAGTTGCAACCCCACTTGTAACTGTGAAATAAAGGCTCAAATGCGATCCCACTTGCAACTAGGACAAATAAAAAGCTTAGTGATACGTTGCAAACGTATCTATAATTGTTGATGCTCCCTGCTTGTTTTACATCAATTGCTATATGTTTTATTTACACTTCGTGACACTTTTATACATTTTCCGGCACTAAACAATTGACAAGATGCCACAGTGCCAGTTCCCTGTTTTATGTTGTTTTGTATTTCAGAAAAGTTGTACAGGAAATATTCTCGGAATTGGACGAAACAAAAAGTCGAAGATCTTATTTTACCGTAACAAAGACGAAATTCGGAGAAGAGACGAAGGAGGGCCAGGAGGCGGCCATACCATGCCTAGGCGTGGCCCAGGCCTTGGCCGCGCCTAGGGGTGGTGTGGGCCCTTGGCCTCCACCGACCTCTATCTTCCGCCTATAAGAAGCCTCCCAACGCGTGAACCCTAAATCAATAAGCCTCCGCCCACGAAAAGTTCCGTAACTCCGCCGCCGCCGAAGACAAGATCCAGGGGACAAAGTCTCTGTTCCGGCATCCTGCCAGGATGGGGAATTGCCCCCGGAGCTATCTCCATCGACTCCACCGCCATCTTCATCGCCATTGCTGACTGCCATGATGAGGAGTGAGTAGTTCTCCCCCAAGGCTGAGGGCTTTACCGGTAGCTAGGGATGGCACCCGCAGGGTATGGGTACGGGTAGAGCCATCCCATACCCGTACCCGTCGCATTAAATCTTACCCATCACCCGTACCCATACCCGTCAATGGGTACAAGTTTTTCCCATCCCCATCACCCGACATGGTAAATGGGTACCCGCGGGTAAAAAATACCCACACTTACAACACATCAAATTCATCAAAAGAATATGTGATGGGGTGAGCAATCCTAAATAGGGGTATTATCCTCACTAACCTACCATAAATTGTTAGACCGAAAAGCGTGAGGTTCAGCCTAGCAACGTGAAGACGTGATTAGGGGGAAATTAAGTAGTTTAGAATATTACGATGACCCACTAGTTAAATTTAGATGGGTAAATGGGTATGTGGGTATGGGTTCTACCATCCCATACCCGTACCCGCTCTACCCAATGGGTATGATATTTTCCCATTTATAAACTCATGGGTAATCTTTTATCCCATACCCGTACTCTTATTGGGTTTTTACCCGGCGGGTACGTGGGTCATGGGTACCCATTGCCATCCCTACCGGTAGCTATGTGGTCTATCAATCTCTCCATGTATGATCTTTATGTGATCATGAGCTTTGTAATCTAGTTGAATAAGTAGATGTTATGCTTCAACTATTGTGCTTCTCAAGTGGGTTTATTATGTGATCTCCGAGGACACCTTGTCCAACGGTGTGAAGGTGACAGTGTGTACACCGTGTTTATTTCTTAAGCTTAATTTACAGAAATACTTATGAATTGTGGTGTCTAGTTAGTACCATATTTGTATGCTAAAAGTGACAGCGTGAGGTGTCCATAGATTGGGAATGCAAACTTTAAGGAATGCTTATGCAGACCTACGCAGTGAATTTCTGTTTGTTATTAAACCGGCGAGTGGTTAAGAGTAGCATAGTGAAGTGATAATATCTATGTATTCAATTATGTATCATATTTGAGAGTGTCCACTAGTGAAAGTATGATCCCTAGGCCTTGTTTTCAAGCAATGAAACACCATTACAACCAATTCTGCTACATGTTTGTTTGCTGCCACTTTTATTTCAGATTACAATTACTACTTACAATCTTCCATATTGCATGTACTTCACTATCTCTTCGCCGAACTAGTGCACCTATACACCTGACAAGTGTATTGGGTGTGTTGGGGACACAAGAGACTTCTTGTATCGTAATTGCAGGGTTGCTTGAGAGGGATATCTTTGACCTCTACCTCCCCGAGTTCGATAAACCTTGGGTGATCCACTTAAGGGAAACTTGTTGCTGTTCTACAAACCTCTGCACTTGGAGGCCCAACACTGTCTACAAGAATAGAAGTGTGCGTAGACATCGAACTCTTTGCTGGCGTCGTTGCCGGAGAGGTAAGGTAAAAGGTACTCACATCCTCTAGCTACTAATATATCTTCTAGTACTGTTGCTGGTGTGTGAGTGCTCGAAGTTATTTCCTTTAGATTCCGCAATTACATCTTTTTGTTTCTTGTTTTTATTTTCACTAGTTAGGCTTAATGGGAAACAAGAAATAGAGAGCTTTATAGTATTTATATTGAGTTAGGACATGAGGTGTTTGAAGAGAAAATTTAAAAACCTATGGAACTTTACTTGCATGCTGGTAGCAATGCTATTAGTACGAATTCTTTGAACACCATTATTGCTAATTCTATGGAGAAGTCTAATCTTGGAAAAGGTAGTTTTTATGAAAATGAACTTTTTAGTTCCTCAGCTTTTGAGGAGGAAATTTGCTATGATGATACTATGCCTCCAATATATGATGATTACAATGATGGTTATGTTATTTTTAGTCCACCTACTATTGAGGAGAAAGTTAATTATGATTACAATATGCCTCCTATATTTGATGATTATGGTGATGAGAATAATAATGATAGCTATTTTGTTGAATTTGCTCCTGATACGTCTCCGACGTATCGATAATTTCTTATGTTCCATGCCACATTATTGATGATATCTACATGTTTTATGCACACTTTATGTCATATTCGTGCATTTTCTGGAACTAACCTATTAACAAGATGCCGAAGAGCCGATTGCTCGTTTTCTGCTGTTTTGGTTTCAGTAAATCCTAGTAACGAAATATTCTCGGAATTGGACGAAATCAACGCCCGGGGTCCTATTTTGCCACGAAGCTTCCAGAAGACCGAAGGAGAGTCGAAGTGGGGCCACGAGGTGGCGACACGCCAGGGCGGCGCGGCCCAGGCCCTGGCCGCGCCGACCTATGGTGTGGGCCCCTCGTGCCGCCTCTTGACCTGCCCTTCCGCCTACAAATAGCCCCCGTCGCGAAACCCCCAGTACCGTGTAATGTCCCAGGTTTAGAGACGATCGAGGGGTAGATTTTAGAAAGGGATGTGCATTGCATAGTAAATTCTGGGGAAATTTCGCGCTTTTAAACAAAAACTCGCATCGAAGGGGACAAGTTTCTCTCTCGACACCTTACGGGGTTAGGGTTTCGAGAGTGC
>NC_061511.1:174011260-174028582 GCF_022539505.1 Lolium rigidum | reverse complement strand
CACCACGCCGTCGTGTCGTCGGATTCAAGAGGAGCTACTACTTCCGCTGCCCGCTGGAACGGGAGGTGGACGTCGTCTTCATCAACAACCGAACGTGTGACCGAGTACGGAGGTGCCGCCCGTTCGTGGCGCCGGAACCGATCGTGATCAAGATCTTCTACGCGCTTTTGCAAGCGGCAAGTGAACGTCTACCGCAGGAACAAGAGCCTCATCTTGTAGGCTTTGGAATCTCTTCAAGGGTGAGACTCGATACCCCCTCGTTGCTACCGTCTTCTAGATTGCATCTTGGCTTGGATTGCGTGTTCGCGGTAGGAAAATTTTTGTTTTCTATGCAACGTTATCCTACACTCTCGAACCAGGCTGCGACGGCAGGGACTTCTGGAACAGCAGGAGGAACGTCGGCAACAGATCTTGAGAAGCAGACGTGGCTAGCTAAGTACGCCACTCCGACAAACCTCCAGAGCTCAGCTCCTGCAGCTTGGCTCGGAAGCTGGAAAAGCAAGCATGGCTGGCTAAGTATGCCACCCCGGCGAATCTTCAGGGTTCGACACCTTCAGCCATCACCGCGGATCAGATTTGTACAATTCTGAAAGACCAATTCGGCATGATGCCGAAAAGGAGGGCAATCGGCTATACCAAGCCGTACCCCAACGAGTACGAATTGATCCCGCTACCACCCAAATATCGGCTCCCTGACTTCATAAAGTTTAGTGGATCAGATGGTTCCAGCTCCATCGAGCATGTGAGCCGATATTTGGACAGCTGGGCACGATCTCAGCATCAGACGAGCTGCGTGTGAGGTTCTTCGCACGGTCCCTCACAGGATCGGCTTTCGGGTGGTACACATCGCTGCCACCGAACTCAATCCGGACTTGGAAGCAGTTGGAAGAGCAGCTTCCATGAGCACTATCACTCGGAGGCTTCCGAGGCTGGCATTGCCGATCTAGCACAAGTACGACGAAGCGCGGGGAAACGAAGTGTCGAATACATCCAGCGCTTCGAGACCGTGAGGAACCGATGCTATTCGGTTCACGTAAGTGAAAAAGAAGCGATCGAGTTGGCGGTGGTGGGTCTCTCATCATCGATCAAGGACGTGGCCTCCCAAGCGAACTACCCTTCATTGGCGCACATGGTGCGTAGGCGTCGGCATATGAACACGGCGCCACCCGGATGTTTACCGGGACAAATTCAAGCGTGCGGTGGTCCCGGTTGAGGCGTACGAGGATGAAGGTGCTGCGGGAGATCAAGAGGTAGCGATGGCTGAATGGGCCTCGGGCGGCAAGCCCCGTGTCCTGTAAGTGGGTTAAGCCACAAGGTCCTCCAAAAGGGTTCGACTTCGACGTGACCAAAGCTGAGCAGATTTTCGACCTCTTACTCATGGAGAAGCATCTAAAGGTACCCGAAGGCCACAAGATCCCCACGGTGCAAGAGCTGAACGGAAAGCCATACTGCAAGTGGCATAACACGTTCACCCACGCCACCAACGACTGCAGGGTGTGGCGTCAGCAGATCCAAATGGCGATAGAAAAAGGGCGGCTAATTTTCAACCGGCACGCTATGAAGGTCGACACACACCCCTTCCCCGCCGTTAATATGGTGGAGTATACTTACCATGGAGGGTGCCAGCCAGATTTCTCGTGCAATATCAACATGGTGGGACTCGGGCACCACTCGGTAAGGACGGAGATGAGGGCAGCTGCTCTCATAGCAAAGACACGGAGGAAGCCGCTCCACGCGATCGGCTCCGTCATGATGGCAAGCGCTACGTCACAGAGGGAGAAGTGAAGAACATAAGATATCAGCGACCTCTCTCTGATCACCTCCTCAACAAGTATGTGAGTCAGTATGACCAACGCCGGCGATACAACGACGATGATGAAAAGGATCGTCTGGCTAGGGACGACAGGAGACGTCGTCGGCATGATCGCGACGAGGAGCGATATGAGCGCCACGCCAAGGAAAAGTCGAGAGAGCAAGACGACGTGGATAGGCACCGGGACTGCCCCTTCTTCGGACACCGCCGGGATTCGGGGATGAGCCGATTGCCTACAATCGGCAACGCCCGAATGCAAACAAAAGAAGAAGGATGCAGCTAACGTGTCCGTGTTCAAGCGTCTAGGGCCTCTCCCGCATCGAAGCAAACGCGCTGAGTCCCCTCGGATGGAAGATCTTGAGGATTTGGAAGACGAGGGAGAAGAAGAAGAAGACAGGTACCACCGGCCAAAGTGGTGCCCTGATGGACTCAGCCGTTCCCAAAAGCGTAGGGTTCGGCGATTGCGCGGCTTGGAGGAAGCCGAAAGGTTATACCCGCACACGCTAAGGAAGGCGCGACCTGATCCGGCCGCAAAGATCCAGCGAACCCTGGATGAAGAGGGTCGACCACGAAAATGGAGTGGTGCCCCAAGCAAAGGAAAGCCGATGATGAGACATCGGCTGGCACAAACATGGTGCTCGTCCTTCCAACGGAGTTTGGTGCTCCAGGATTACACGAGGCACCCAATTTCGACGTCTGCGAGCACATCAACGTGACACAGGATGGGGCTAGGTTGGTCTTATCCACGGGCCCGACCGTGTAGCGAACGCAACATCGATGAACGAACGTGGCGGTGCCGATCCAGGAGATCGGCCCCAAGGATCTATGGAGGAACGTTACAAAACCTTCATCGAGCAAGCAACATGGAGGCCGATTCCAGCAATCGGCCAAAATTGTCCTCACTATACATTCTGCCTGGGTTCAACATTTGATCCAACAGGGAATACCTGAAGAGCCGATACCCTCAATTACTTGAAAGAATCGGCTCGGGGGGCTCCTAGGTTGATAAAACGCGAGGATAAGAAGTGGAAGTGTCTTTCAAATACCCGGCAGCCCAAGATATTCTTTGATGATGGGTATTGAAGTATGGGGGCCGATACATAAATCGGCTGTAAAAAATTCAAAAAAAATTTAAGCACAGCCGATGCGCAGACATCGACTTAAGGATAGAAATCAAGAGGTATAACTGTTATAAGCAGAGGGTCAATGGAGCAGGAAGTGGGTCACGAAGAGAGACTCTAATGGAAGAACTCCTCAATGGAGTGGTTTGGTGGCTCAGATCCTCTCTTCAAGAACCTCCAAATTCTTTTTGCGAGTATTCAAGTCCGCGATATCAGCCGGGGCAAGTTTGAGGGATTATGACCACGACCAATGCCAAGAGCAGCATGGACGTGCGGATCAGTGTTAAGGATGGGTTGCATCAAATCCGCCAAAGGAAAGGAGCCGATCTGACTAAGCAAGGCGCAAGAAGTGGACTGAAAAAGCTCGGGGGGCAGCTCACCCTGAAGGTTCTCTGCTCTGGGGAGCCGATTTTGTTGAAATCGGCTGGCTCTGCATTGTGACTTGGAGGCTGATGGTGGCACATTTGATTGGCTCACTGCTGTTCTCGCCTTGATTGAGGCTCGGGGGGCAACTGACTGCGTAGATATTCTGTTCCTAAGAAGCCGATTGAGATTTCATCGGCTGGCCCTCCATCATAATCTTCTTCGAAGGGATTGGGCGGCGTTAAGAATATTACCGAATATCCGAATATCCGGAGGTATCGGCTCGGCATCGTGTCGTTTCAGCGAGTGGTTCTGGGGCTCTCTTAAAAGCGTTGGTCTTCCACATTGTCCACCAGAAATCAAGGGCATCAGTTGGAGAGATGAAGGACTGATGCGTTAGCATCGGCTTATTAGACATTGACCAAGTTCACGGTCACTCCTGGGTCGGAAAAGATGAAGAACGGATTATGAGAGACCGATGTGTTGTCATCGGCTCATTGAGCATTGGCTAAGCGATGATCGGCGGAATCAGTATGAGGAGAAATCGGCTAAATTGGCCTAAAGGAAATCGGCAAAATCAAATTGGGGAATTTCTTCATTGATAAACAAGATTTCTTACATAGAAGAGCTGATTGCTCTCAAAGGGAGTACTAAGGGGATACATTGCCCCGTCTACTACTACCGATCCTACGCTAAGGGTCCTATCTACGGGCCGTCGCTGCCCTCGTCGTCACCCTCGTCGCCGCGCGTCGGCGCCGCTCCCGGCCGGGCTCGTCCATCGCTGCCGTAGCGGCCGCCGGCAGGACCTTCGTTGTCCTCATCCTCGCCGTCGTCGTCGTCGTCGCGCGTCGAAATCACCGAGATTCCCCGGCCGGGCGCGGTGGCGCTTGGCCGGCGGCTCGTCGAGGAGCTGTCGTCGTCGTCGTCCTCCTCCTCCTCCTCCTCCTTCACCTCCTCGGAGGAGGTGAAGTCATCCCGAGAGAAGCGATCGTCATCGCTCTCCTCCTCCGATTCCCCGTCGGCAAGGAAGCGGAGGTCGCTCTCCCCGTCCGTCGAGGACTTGTCGTCCTCGGACCGCGATGGAGAAGTCATGGCCGGGCTCCTCCCCGGCCTCTATGGCGCGGCGGATGTTGGCCGCATGGACCTCTTGTGGGTCCCGTTCTGGCGTCGGCTCGTGGGAGGAAGAGGACTCGAGGGAAAGTCCCGATGAGGCGGAGGAAGAAGAAGACATGGTGCGCAGGAGGGCTTTTGGAGTGCTAATGCGGAGAGGATGAGGAGGAGAACTGTTCGGTGCGGTTAAATAAAAGAAGTGGGGTTTAATGTTCGAACAGTTTTCGAGGAGGTGGTGCCAAAAAACTGTCAAATCGTGCAGAGAAGTTGGGAAGGCAAGTCGTCATGATGAAAAATACTGCGACGGTTCTGCACTGCCACGACATGACCCCTCGGAGTAAAAACAGGGTGGTTTTGAAATTATCATTACCAAAACCAGGGGGCATGTGTTATCACCAGATTTTGGCCAAATCAGGAGATGGGCCGTAGATGAGATGGGCTTGAAAGATGTACGCGTGGAGGATCTCTGAACCGGCCTGACACGAAGATGTTGGGCTAAATTGCCAGTGTATCTGTATTATAGTAGATCGTATCTTAATTTAGAAGGTAGAGTTTTACCCGTGCACGGTTAGGTGCACGCCTGAATTAGAAAGTCCCCTGGACTATAAATATGTATCTAGGGTTTGTGAAATAAACAACAACCAACGTTCAACACAAATCAATCTCGGCGCATCGCCAACTCCTTCGTCTCGAGGGTTTCTCCTGGTAAGCACCATGCTGCCTAGATCGCATCTTGCGATCTAGGCAGCACAAGCTTATTACGTTGTTCATGCGTTGCTCGTGCTGAAGCCTTTTTGATGGCGAGCAACGTAGTTATTTTAGATGTTTTAGGGTTAGCATTGTTCTTCATATCATATGCTGTCGTAGTGCAACCCTTATACGTCTAGCCGCCCTTACACCTATCTTAGGTGTAGGGGCGGCACCCCGCTTGATCATTGTTTAGTAGATCCGATCCGTTACGGTTGCTCCTTGTTCTTCAAGGATTAGTTTAATATCCGCAATAGTTAGGCCTTACAAAGGGTTGGAGGATCCAGCGGCGTGTAGGGTGTAGTTTGCTAGCCCTAGACAGGATGTTCCGGGGATCAACCTCGTGTTGGTTTTTAGGCCCTGTCTAGGATCGGCTTACGATCACCGTACGCGAGCGCGAGGCCCAATCGTGAGTAGGATGATCCGATTATGCGGTGAAAACCCTAAATCGTCGTAGATTGCTTTAGCTTTATCTTGATCAAGCAGGACCACCATATATTCGTACACCTCGTACGAATCATGGAGTGGATCGGCTCTTTGAGCCGATTCACGGGATAACCCGAGAGCCGATCGAGGCTCGTATTTAATGTTTACGTGTATGACATGCAGGAAACTAAGCGAGGCATCATCCAACACCTTCCCGACCGGGTATAGGTCGGGTGGCACGCCCTTGCGACAGCATCGGACGTGTGACCAGAAGGCTTTGCGGGCCGTCTCTCTGAGGGACCAGGGCCAGCCGCAGCCCTGAGTTGTTCCCGGCTCTACGGTGTTGCCCGTCGCTGCCCGCCGGTGGGTTTCTGACCGCAACAACTACATCCCGCCGCCATCAACCATCAACGTGCTTCTTGGCTCCTTCTGGTTCGATAAACCTTGGTTTCTTTCTGAGGGAAAACTTGCTGCTGTGCGCATCATACCTTCCTCTTGGGGTTGCCCAACGAACGTGTGAAATAGACGCCATCAAGCTCTTTTCCGGCGCGCGTTGCCGGTGGAGATCAAGACACGCTTGCAAGGGAGTCTCCACTTCTCAATCTCTTTACTTTGTTTTTGTCTTGCTTTATTTTATTTACTACTTTGTTTGCTGCACTTATATCAAAACACAAAAAAATTAGTTGCTAGTTTTACTTTATTTACTGTCTTGCACTCTATATCAAAAACACAAAAAAATTAGTTACTTGCATTTGCTTTACTTATTTCATCATGTTTCCTTTTAATTTTACCACAAAAAACATACCGGTAGGACAAGGGTCTATAATTGGGAGGAACAATATAGAAGAATTTTTCACCCATGTTAGTACCGTTGAAGATTTTGAAGATAGACACTTGGTAGAACTTGCTCCTACTTATGAAATTGCTCTGCCGTTGCTTTAGTTCGCTCCGTTGGAAACTAAATTTGTTAATCTCAATCCTATAATCCAACACATGTTTCTTACACTTGGTGATTTGGAAGAGGGGGAAAAGAAAGATTTTGTTTTAGAAACCCTTCTTAGAGAATTTGGTGGTCTAGCAAGAGAGGCTAGAAAGGTCTTCGCTAAATTTAATATGCTTGGTTCTCATACTAATTTTGTTGGTCTCCTTGAAAAAATGGATATGGATAGGATAAGGTACACTAATAATGCTAATGATGGTGGGGAGATCAAAGCACCAATACCATGTAAACTCCTAGCTATGAATGATGCACTAGAAAATAACTATGCTTGGCTTGTTCCTGAAAATTTGTTTGATGAGAGTAGCAAGCCCAAGACTAATGAAAAGGGAGACGCTGAAACTTATGTATCCAATATACTATGCATGGTTGAGAAAACTCCAAACCCCGCTGTAGATGCACCGCCCTTTGATAACACTTGAGTTACACTTTCGCGCCTAGCTGAAAGGCGTTAAAGAAAAGCGCTTATGGGAGACAACCCATGTTTTTACTACAGTATTTTTGTTTTATATTTGTGTCTTGGAAGTTGTTTACTACTGTAGCAACCTCTCCTTATCTTAGTTTTGAGTTTTGTTGTGCCAAGTAAAGTCTTTGATAGTAAAGTAAGTACTAGATTTGGATTACTGCGCAGTTTTAGATTTCTTTGCTGTCACGAATCTGGGTCTACCTCCCTGTAGGTAGCTCAGAAAATTAAGCCAATTTACGTGCATAATCCTCAGATATGTACGCAACTTTCATTCAATTTGAGCATTTTCATTTGAGCAAATCTGGTGGCCTAATAAAATCCATCTTTACGGACTGTTCTGTTTTGACAGATTCTGCCTTTTATTTCGCATTGCCTCTTTTGCTATGTTGGATGAATTTCTTTGATCCATTAATGTCCAGTAGGGTTATGCAATGTCCAGAAGTGTTAAGAATGATTGTGTCACCTCTGAACATGTTAATTTTTATTGTGCACTAACCCTCTAATGAGTTGTTTCGAGTTTGGTGTGGAGGAAGTTTTCAAGGATCAAGAGAGGAGTATGATGCAATATGATCAAGGAGAGTGAAAGCTCTAAGCTTGGGGATGCCCCGGTGGTTCAACCCCTGCATATTCTAATAAGACTCAAGCGTCTAAGCTTGGGGATGCCCAAGGCATCCCCTTCTTCATCGACAACATTATCAGGTTCCTCCCCTGAAACTATATTTTTATTCCGTCACATCTTATGCACTTTGCTTGGAGCGTCGGTTTGTTTTTGTTTTTGTTTTGTTTGAATAAAATGGATCCTAGCATTCACTTTATGGGAGAGAGACACGCTCCGTTGTAGCATATGGACAAGTATGTCCTTAGGCTCTACTCATAGTATTCATGGCGAAGTTTGTTCTTCGTTAAATTGTTATATGGTTGGAATTGGAAAATACTACATGTAGTAACTCTAAAATGTCTTGGATAATTTGATACTTGGCAATTGTTGTGCTCATGTTTAAGCTCTTGCATCATATACTTTGCACCCATTAATGAAGAAATACTTAGAGCTTGCTAATTTGGTTTGCATATTTGGTTTCTCTAGAGTCTAGATAACATCTAGTATTGAGTTTTGAACAACAAGGAAGACGGTGTAGAGTCTTATAATGTTTGCAATATGACTTTTATGTGAGCTTTGCTGCACCGTTCATCCTTGTGTTTGTTTCAAATAACCTTGCTAGCCTAAACCTTGTATCGAGAGGGAATACTTCTCATGCATCCAAAATCCTTGAGCCAACCATTATGCCATTTGTGTCCACTATACCTACCTACTACATGGTATTTATCCGCCATTCCAAAGTAAATTGCTTGAGTGCTACCTTTAAAATTCCATCATTCACCTTTGCAATATATAGCTCATGGGACAAATAGCTTAAAAACTATTGTGGTATTGAATATGTACTTATGCACTTTATCTCTTATTAAGTTGCTTGTTGTGCGATAACCATGTTTCCGGGGACGCCATCAACTATTCTTTGTTGAATATCATGTGAGTTGCTATGCATGTCCGTCTTGTCTCAAGTAAGAGAGATCTACCACCTTTATGGTTGGAGCATGCATATTGTTAGAGAAGAGCATTGGGCCGCTAACTAAAGCCATGATTCATGGTGGAAGTTTCAGTTTTGGACACATATCCTCAATCTCATATGAGAATAATAATTGTTGCCACATGCTTATGCATTAAAGAGGAGTCCATTATCTCTGTTGTCCATGTTGTCCCGGTATGGATGTCTAAGTTGAGAATAATCAAAAGCGAGAAATTCAAAATGCGAGCTTTCTCCTTAGACCTTTGTACTGTGCGGCATGGAGGTACCCCATTGTGACACTTGGTTAAAACATGTGCATTGCAAAGATCCGGTAGTCCAAGCTAATTAGGACAAGGTGCGGGCACTATTAGTATACTATGCATGAGGCTTGCAACTTGTAAGATATAACTTTCATAACTCATATGCTTTATTACTACCGTTGACAAAATTGTTTCATGTTTTCAAAATAAAAGCTCTAGCACAAATATAGCAATCGATGCTTTCCTCTTTGAAGGACCATTCTTTTTACTTTTATGTTGAGTCAGCTTCACCTATCTCTCTCCACCTCAAGAAGCAAACACTTGTGTGAACAGTGCATTGATTCCTACATATTTGCATATTGCACTTGTTATATTACTCTATGTTGACAATTATCCATGAGATATACATGTTATAAGTTGAAAGCAACCGCTGAAACTTAATCTTCCTTTGTGTTGCTTCAATGCCTTTACTTTGATTTATTGCTTTATGAGTTAACTCTTATGCAAGACTTATTAATACTTGTCTTGAAGTACTATTCATGAAAAGTCTTTGCTTTATGATTCACTTGTTTACTCATGTCATTACCATTGTTTTGATCGCTGCATTCATTACATATGTTTACAAATAGTATGATCAAGGTTATGATGGCATGTCACTTCGAAATTATCTTTGTTATCGTTTTACTCTCTTCGGGACGAGCAGAACTAAGCTTGGGGATGCTTGATACGTCTTCGACGTATCGATAATTTCTTATGTTCTATGCCATATTATTGATGATACCTACATGTTTTATGCACACTTTATGTCATATTCGTGCATTTTCTCGGAACTAACCTATTAACAAGATGCTCGAAGTGCCGCTTCTTTGTTCTCGCCGTTTTTGGTTTCGAAATCCTAGTAACGAAATATTCTCGGAATTGGACGAAATCAAGACCCGGAGGCCTATTTCGCCACGAACCTTCTAGAAGACCGAAGAGCATACGAAGTGGGGCCACGAGGTGGCCAAACCACGAGCGCGGCGCGGCCAAGGGGGCCCGCGCCGCCCGTGGTGTGGGCCCCTCGTCGGCCCTCCGACTCGCCCTTCCAGCCTACTTAAAGCCTCCGTCGCGAAACCCCGAGGCGAAAAACCACGATACGGAAAACCCATCGAGACGCCGCTGCCGCCAATCCCATCTCGGGGGATTATCGGAGATCTCCTCCGGCACCTCCGCCGGAGAGAGGATTCATCTCCCGGAGGACTCTACACCGCCATGGTCGCTCCAGGAGTGATGAGTGAGTAGTTCACCCCTGGACTATGGGTCCATATGCAGTAGCTAGATGGTTGTCTTCTCCTCATTGTGCTTCATTGTTGGATCTTGTGAGCTGCCTAACATGATCAAGATCATCTATCTGTAATACTCTATGTTGTGTTTGTCGGGATCCGATGGATAGAGAATACCATGTTATGTTCATTATCAAGTTATTACATATGTGTTGTTTATGATCTTGCATGCTCTCCGTTATTAGTAGAGGCTCTGGCCAAGTTTTTACTCTTAACTCCAAGAGGGAGTATTTATGCTCGATAGTGGGTTCATGCCCGCATTGACACTGGGACAGGTGACGAGAAAGTTCTAAGGTTGTGTTGTGCTTGTTGCCACTAGGTATAAAACATTGGCGCTATGTCCGGGGATGTAGTTGTTGATTACATTACGCACCATACTTAATGCAATTGTCCGTTGCTTTGCAACTTAATACCGGAGGGGGTTCGGACGATAACCTGAAGGTGGACTTTTTAGGCATAGATGCGATTGGATGGCGGTCTATGTACTTTGTCGTAATGCCCAATTAAATCTCACCTGTACTTATCATGACATGTATGTGCATTGTTATGCCCTCTCTATTTGTCAATTGCCCGACTGTAATTTGTTCACCCAACATGCTTTTATCTTATGGGAGAGACACCTCTAGTGAGCCGTGGACCCCGGTCCATTCTTTAATACTTGAAATACAAATCTGCTGCAATACTTGTTTTTACTGTTTTCTCTGCAAACAATCATCTTCCACACAATACGGTTAATCCTTTGTTACAGCAAGCCGGTGAGATTGACAACCTCAATCGTTTCGTTGGGAGCAAAGTACTTTGGTTGTGTTGTGCAGGTTCCACGTTGGCGCCGGAATCCCTGGTGTTGCGCCGCACTACATCCCGCCGCCATCAACCTTCAACGTGCTTCTTGGCTCCTCCCAGTTCGATAAACCTTGGTTTCTTTCTGAGGGAAAACTTGCTGCTGTGCGCATCATACCTTCCTCTTGGGGTTGCCCAACGAACGTGTGAAATACACGCCATCAGGCCCCACCTCATCGTCATGCGGGTTGCGGCGGGAGGATGTTGTGCCACGTGGGGAGCTCGTCGCATCGATGCACTTGTTTGGAGATGCACGACGTGCGCTCGGTCTCTGTCTCCGGCACTCGCCTCGCCAACGTGGAGCCTCCACCGCACGCCCGATTAATGCCGCGCCATGGTTGAAATTGGGTGGCGCCATAGCATGAGGTCGTAGAGAGGGTGGATAGGAGGCAACCGGTTGTAGAGATTTGATTTGGGCAGCTAGAATTGGTGGGAATCGGCGGCGGCGACAAGCGAGAGAGGAGGAGAAATGGATGCGGTGGTACCACATCCAAACCCTTGCATCCATTTATATAGGGATTTCGTGGGCCGCTCTTGGGTACCCGATCGCGAAACTCGCTGTGGGCCGAGATGTAGTGTTTTGGGCATAATTTTTGCCTAAAATCGGAAAATAATTAGATATGCGACAGAATAGGTATCTGCTAAAGATGCTCTAAGTATCTAGAAAGGTCAAAAAGAATCGTGGGTGTTCACAAGACGAGCGTTCACATTGCCTCGAAATTTTCAGAACCAAATTTGAAATAAGCAAAGAAAAACAACCAACAAAAAAGACAAATTGCTATGTGAATAGTGGTATTTTGCGGTTGTGTCTTTCTTTTTTACACTATTCATGATGGATTTCTTTTTTCTTTGTTTCGCTAGATATGCTCTAGGAGGATATGCTCTCCTTCTAAAGCTAGTTGTCCATGCTATCTAGCATGACACTATAGGCCAGGCCGTCATGCTATCTAGCATGGAGTCTCAATCTCATGCAAAGGAGCGACTTTATGAAATTTTCAGATCAATCCATCTCATGCAAAGTTTGTCCAATATTCGTTATTTTTTTCAGATCAACCCATTCTCTGCTAAGTTTTTTTAAAACAGAGTAATTTTTGTCCAATATTCACTGATATTTTTCAAAAGCGTGGATGTGAATATTGGACAAGCTTCGTGATTTTTTTCAGATCAACCCATTCTATGCTAAGTTATTTTTGTCTAATATTCACTGGTATTTTTTCAAAAGCGTGGATGAAACACGGTAGTTTCTTTCCCCTGGAAAATAAAATGTTTCCTGAATATCGCGGACACTTGCATTCCACTGACGGGACAGATGGACAGGTGCGCTGGAACGCTATGAAAAAGGAAGGGGAGAGGTGGGCTGATCCAGAAGAGTTCACCACCACGGGCACCACCTGCCTCTGCTGGTTTGACCGTCGGCAAGACCGCCCTGTCTCAACTCTCAACAGACAAGGTTAAACCAGAAAAAAGATTCGAGGTTACCCTGGCAAAACAAAAACAAAAGATTCGATCGAGGTTACCGTGCGTTTGGGGGCCATCTCCATTCTCCAATGCTCTTTCTTTCCTGTTGCAATAGTACGAAAGGTAGTCGCATTCAAAGCCTGGGCCCACGCGTCGGACCGGGCCCACCTCGCCCTTCGCACCCTTGTCCTCTTCCCCTCTCCTCGCCCCATAGAAGGGCGTGCCCAGCCGCTTGTTTCTCTCTCTCTCTGTCTGCTTGCCTGCCTCTGCTGCAGCTGCCGTCTATTCCCTTCCCTTCTCTCAGAACCCGGAAGCCGCAGAGGATTTCCTTCTCCTCAGATTCCAAAGCTGCTCTGCTCTGCGCGCCTGCCTTCCTCGGCGCGCCCGGCTGGTTGGGGAAAATCCCCGGCGGAGCAGCTGGCTAGCCCGAGGCTGGCGGCGGCGGCGGCAATGCGGATCCCGCGCCGGAAGGCCGCGGTGACGCTCGGCGCGCCCAGCCGGCGGGCGCAGATCGCCGCCGTCTTCGCGCTCGCCGCGCTGCTCGGCGTCTCCGTCCTCTACGACAGCGCCCACATCGCCGCCTCGCTGCGCCGCCACAGCGGCTACAACCGGTCCTCCGCCGCCACCACCGTAAGCAATCCAACCACTCCTCCTACCTAGGCACCACCACACCGCTCTCCTCTCCCGTACGCACGTGCTCGCCGGCGACCCTCTCCGTCGTAATTAACCTGGGGAAAACCAATAAACCGTGCAGGAGGAGGCGGGCCCGCGCGCGCCACCGGCGCAGGGAGCGGAGTCGGCGGGGTCGGCCACGGATCGGAGCGACCCGCCCCCGCGGCACGGGCAGGCGGAGGAGGCGTCCAGCTCCGGCTCCAGCCCCGGGGAGCGCGCGGACGAGTCGCCGCCCGCGGCGGTCCTGAAGGACGTGGCGTCGCCGGGCTGCGACCTGTACAGCGGGAGGTGGGTGCACGACGAGGCCAACGCGCCGCTCTACAAGGAGGCCGACTGCGAGTTCCTCACGGAGCAGGTCGTCTGCATGCGCAACGGCCGCCGCAGCGACGACTACCAGAAGTGGCGCTGGCAGCCCGACGGCTGCGACCTGCCCAGGTACTACCCTTCATTCCTTCGTTAACAACAGTACTACTACAGTAGTAGTATTTTGTTTGTTTTCCCCGGCCGGCGTCTTGTCAGATTTGTCTGTACGCACGCACAACACGTATTCGCGCATATGGCGATGGTGGGTTGGGTGGGTGTGTGGTGTGCTTTCGCTGTGCTCCTTCCTGCTGCATCGTATGCGCGGCTGCAAATGGCCAGATCACGCCTCGCATTTTTCCATTCCAATCCTACCGAAATACACACATGGTGCTTTATTATATTTAATAATTCTATTTGCGATGGCTGTTCACGCGATGCCGCGATTATTCCCCAACAAACCACCATGCCCAGGGTTCCGTCCTCGCTGTCAGTTAGCTCAAAGCTTCATCAAGGCAAGTGGCTTTGCCGGATCATTGCAGGGGCACGCGTTTGGTGCGCCTGATTCATTACCTATGTTCCTTGCTTGGTAACTAAGATTGGTATAAGGGGCTCTTTAATTGGTTAGGTGATGGAGTACAGCGGAAGAAGAAGAAAACTGATTGCCACTCATTGACCAACCAGGGTCTTTCTTTAAGTAGCTTAGGCGATTTTAATGGCTGGTGCAGAATTTCCGGTGCAGAAGGCCCCTTCGTTACACAGAGTTTGTTGGGTGAGGGCGATGTGGATATGATATGAGTGGTTTGGGACCTCGAAACAAATGGAAGCTGTTGTTTGACTTTGACATCACATCAGCTTCTGCATTTTACAAACTTCTAACAATTGTGTGCACATGGCTGGAGCAGTTTCGAGTTATGTGGTAGTACTTTCTGGTTTCTGAGTGTGTTACTCTATCATTGTAAGGGACTTTGGAGTGTAGAAGGAACCTGCATTTTAGCCAAATTATAGGCACACAATTATAACTGTGGCTAGCTGAACCAAGTCTGACCTGTACAATCTTGTTGAATGAACGTTGGCTAAGAGAAACATCAAAGCGGGTTCTTCTTCGGTATTTATAGAAATCAATTGTTTCTTAGTAGTACTTAATTGGCATGTTTCAACTTTGCTGCCAGGTTCGACGCTAAGTTGCTTCTTGAGAAGCTAAGGAACAAAAGAATGATGTTTGTGGGGGATTCACTGAATCGGAACCAGTGGGAATCCATGGTGTGCCTGGTCCAGGCTGAGGCTCCGTGGGATAAGAAAAAGCTTGTCAAGAATGGTTCTCTAAATGTGTTCCGCCTTCATGTAAGTAATATTCACTATACCTGCTTCTTGCTGATGAATTTATTTATTTTTTCTTCCAGTAGAGAAACACTGTAGTACTAATGATATGGCTAGAAACAGCTTGGTCAAATGCTGCTCTTAACCAGCGTAATTTTTGAAGTAGGACCGGTGATCGAACCACCCAAGCCACTGGATGTATTAGTATTTATTAGCTGGTTGCTCTTTCTTATTCCAAACTGAGCAGGAATGTTTGAACTCGTTACCAGTTTATTTGATTTATTCCTTTTTACAAAGACGGGTTTTCTTACATCTAACATCACAAGCATGCACATTAGTTCCATAAACAAATTCATTGTGATCAAGGAAGTTGATCAGAGGTAGTTTGATACAGAAAAGGAGAAGCAGATCAGAGGCAACTTGATTTAGTAGAATTATGTTCTTGTGCATGTGGGAGGTACAGGACTTCACTTGACTTGGTATTCATTCCAAGTGAAGCAGACTGTAGGTAGTGGCAGACTAGATGATGATGCATAGTGCACTGATGTGTGCTGTTCACTTCTTCTGATCATAGTAGCCAGTGCTGTAGCGCAACTAGTTCATGCCACCACCTTCTGGGAGCTCTAGCACATCGAGAAGGCTTCACGAGAGGAGAGAAAAATAATGGATGGGATTATGGGAGGTCACAGGAATGGGGTTATGGGTGTAGCAGCTGGTATAGGATAGATTCTCTCGAACTAGGCCAGCTATCCTGTTTAGCTCATTAAAAACTGCTCCCTGTTTGAAAAGTTTCATCATGATCTGCATATTGTTTTAAAGAGGATGTGCTGGCTCTTGACTTCATAGATCATGATTAATAAATGGACGATTTTTCTTCGGTGCTATTTATGTTCCCCAACCATGGTGTGATGACTATTGACTTTCAGAGCTTTGTGGTGTTTCTTGACGTGGAGAATTACTTCGAATATTTCAGGAGTATAATGCAACAATTGAGTTCTATTGGGCTCCTTTCCTAGTTGAGTCAAACTCAGATGATCCAGACATTCATAGCATCCCCAACCGCATGATCATGCCAACATCGATCGCCAAGCATGCAGCAAACTGGATAGGGGTGGACTACTTGATATTCAACACTTACATCTGGTGGATGAACACTCCAAAGATGAAAATTGTGTGAGTAGCTGTTATAATGTAGTCTCCAATCCTTATGAACATGAAACCAGTTTGTCCTACCCCACCTTGTGAGTAATGTGCAACATTATGTTAGTCTTACACATGCTAATTTGACTACAGGCATGACTTCACAAGGAAGCCGGTGCAGTATGATGAATTGGATCGTGTGGTTGCATACCGACAGATCATGAAGACATGGTCTGGATGGGTAGAAGAGAATGTAGATCCCAAAAGACAGATGGTCTTATTCATGAGTGTGTCGCCCGTACATATGCAGTAAGCTCTCTTTGCCCCCACTCATGTATTACTCTGTATCTGCTTACATCAAGTTCCCTGGTGATCAACGGTGTTATTAGGTTGGAAGTGCTGATGTTGGTGATATTGCACATTGGTGTGATACTGTTTTAGCTTCTAGACATTGTGGCATTTGTTCTGGCATGAATTCTTAGCATATTAGTATCCTGGGCTGATGCACAACGGTTGACTTGTTACAGGAGTGAAGGCTGGGGCAAGCCTAACAACATAAAATGCTTCTCCGAGACACAGCCAGCGATAAATTACAACAAAACGTTGGAGCTCGGCACTGACTGGGATCTGTTCACAGCATCTAATGAAGTGACTAAGGCGATGAAGAAGGTGCCTGTGCACTTCATCAACATAACTGCATTATCAGAGATCCGCAAGGACGCTCACACATCCGTGCACACCCTGCGACAGGGTAAGCTCCTGACAAAGGAGCAGCAGGCTAACCCACGAAAGTTTGCAGACTGCATCCACTGGTGCCTCCCTGGCGTGCCAGACACATGGAATGAGTTCATTTATGGCCACATTGTGTCGAGCCGGCAGACTGAGGATCAGTCTCAAAGATAACAGTGTATAATCTGCTTGAAATCTGGTAGCTTGTGTTAGTGAGGTAAGATGGTTATTGAGGCCATATAATATATTTTTCTAGGTCTAGAAATCTACGCTGCTGCCTGTGTTGGTTCTGGAAGGTACATCGGAGGATAGCAAATTGTAGTTATAAAGCAACCAAGATGGCCTGCCAGTGATTATACCGTCTGAATGTGGAGCTTCGGTGCTTCTCGTTTGGAAAGGAGTCATATTTCAGCTGATACATGTACATAATTTGTTATCCAACTCTTCTCATGAGAATATTTAACCTTTTGGCTGTAAGAGCTGAGGACATTTTTTCTTCAACTTGTGTGGTAGTGTTTTTCTGAATCGTCCAGCCATTCCATTAAGGCTGTTGCATTCTTTTGAACATAAGGCTCGAGGAGCCCAACTTTAAGTTAATAAATTCCATGACGGACACCAGTACATCGACAGAACGCTTACAGGGACTGTGGTTACCAACTAACGGTTACAGCAA
>NC_061511.1:173987416-174011160 GCF_022539505.1 Lolium rigidum | reverse complement strand
CTAGGGTTTGGGAGGGGGTGGCCGGCCACTCAAGGGGGCGGCCAGGTTGTGGTCTTGGGGTGGCCGGCCCCCTCCCTTGGCCCCTCATTATATAGGTGGATCCCCAAGAGTTGGTCTCCAAGTCTCCGAATAAGACCCGAACCAAATCCTTCCAAAAAAGAGGGGAAACCTAGCCAAGCTAGGACTCCCACCAAAGGTGGGAGTTCCACCTCCCATATGGGGGGTGGCCGGCCCCCTAAGGGGAGTCCACTTGGGACTCCTCCCCCACTAGGGTTGGCCGGCCATGGAGGTGGAGTCCCATGTGGACTCCACCTTCCTTGGTGGTTTCTTCCGGACTTTTCTAGAACCTTCTAGAACCTTCCATAGAACCTTCCGCGACATTTTAATTCACATAAAATGACATCCTATATATGAATCTTATTCTCCGGACCATTCCGGAACTCCTCGTGATGTCCGGGATCTCATCCGGGACTCCGAACAAATATTCGAACTCCATTCCATATTCAAATACTACCATTTCAACATCCAACTTTAAGTGTGTCACCCTACGGTTCGTGAACTAAGCGGACATGGTTGAGTACTCACTCCGACCAATAACCAATAGCGGGATCTGGAGATCCATAATGGCTCCCACATATTCAACGATGACTTTAGTGATCGAATGAACCATTCACATACAATACCAATTCCCTTTGTCTCGCGATATTTTACTTGTCCGAGGTTTGATCTTCGGTATCACTCTATACCTTGTTCAACCTCGTCTCCGACAAGTACTCTTTACTCGTACCGTGGTATGTGGTCTCTTATGAACTTATTCATATGCTTGCAAGACATTAGACGACATTCCACCGAGAGGGCCCGAGTATATCTATCCGTCATCGGGATGGACAAATCCCATTGTTGATCCATATGCCTCAACTCATACTTTCCGGATACTTAATCCCACCTTTATAACCACCCATTTACGCAGTGGTGTTTGGTGTAATCAAAGTACCTTTCCGGTATAAGTGATTTACATGATCTCATGGTCATAAGGACTAGGTAACTATGTATCGAAAGCTTATAGCAAATAACTTAATGACGAGATCTTATGCTACGCTTAATATGGGTGTATCCATTACATCATTCATACAATGATATAACCTTGTTATTAATAACATCCAATGTTCATGATTATGAAACTAATCATCCATTAATCAACAAGCTAGTTAAGAGGCATACTAGGGACTCTTTGTTGTTTACATATCACACATGTATCAATGTTTCGGTTAATACAATTATAGCATGGTATATAAACATTTATCATAAACATAAAGATATATAATAACCACTTTTATTATTGCCTCTTGGGCATATCTCCAACAGAGAGTGCCCAGTTGCTGCAGTCTGGCACGTATGCGCACGTGTATCCGTGCGGGATCTCCTTGGGCGCCTCATGTAGGAATTGGTAGTCACTAGGATCACCACCAATCTTGTAGACGACGTATGCCGGATGAGTTCGGCACTTCGGTGCTGCCAACGCGAACGGCAGCGGTGGACGGGACTCGGAGTGGCATCTCTCCTTGGTAAGTCCCCGGAGCTGGTCCCGACGGAGAGTATCGATGGCTCATGATTTCCTGGATCACGCGAAGAGCGACACGCTCCAAAGTGTTCACCAGGCTCTCAGAGTGGCGGTGTAGCGAATGAGCCACCATGAAGTTGATCTCCTGACGCAGCGACCTGGTGCGTTCTTCTGACGGGGAGGATAGGTCCACTCCATCGAGCGCGCCTTCAGGTGAGAACCCCTTCCACCTGATGCCATGGGAGCGGGTTCTGTGGAAAGAGCCGATGAGGTCGGCTTCGAGGACTCGCCTTGATCTCGTCATGCTTCTTCTTGAGCTCGTCGGTCGGATCCTCGTACTTGACCGGAGTGCCTTCCGCCATCTCGGATGTAGATGGCGATGCGGTGGATGTTGAAGATGGTCCCACCGAGCGTGCCGGAATGTGTTGCGGTCGAAACCCACCGGCGGGCGGCGACGGACAACACCGTAGAGCCGGGAAACAACTCGAGGCTGCGGCTGGCCCCGGTCCCTCGGAGCGACGGCACCGCAAAGCCTTCGGTCACACGTCCGATGCTGTCGCAAGGGCGTGCCACCCGACCTATACCTGGTCGGGAAGGTGTTGGATGATGCCTCGCTTAGTTTCCTGCATGGCATACACGTAAACATTAAATACGAGCCTCGATCGGCTCTCGGGTTATCTCGTGAATCGGCTCAAAGAGCCGATCCACCCATGATTCGTACGAGGTGTACGAATATATGGTGGTCCTGCTTGATCAAGATAAAGCTAAAGCGATCTACGACGATTTAGGGTTTTCACCGCATAATCGGATCATCCTACTCACGATTGGGCCTCGCGCTCGCGTACGGTGATCGTAAGCCGATCCTAGACAGGGCCTAAAAACCAACACGAGGTTGATCCCCGGAACATCCTGTCTAGGGCTAGCAAACTACACCCTACACGCCGCTGGATCCTCCAACCCTTTGTAAGGCCTAACTATTGCGGATATTAAACTAATCCTTGAAGAACAAGGAGCAACCGTAACGGATCGGATCTACTAAACAATGATCAAGCGGGGTGCCGCCCCTACACCTAAGATAGGTGTAAGGGCGGCTAGACGTATAAGGGTTGCACTACGACAGCATATGATACGAAGAACAATGCTAACCCTAAAACATCTAAGATAACTACGTTACTCGCCATCAAAAAGGCTTCAGCACGAGCAACGCATGAACAACGTAATAAGCTTGTGCTGCCTAGATCGCAAGATGCGATCTAGGCAGCATGGTGCTTACCGAGGAGAAACCCTCGAGACGAAGGAGTTGGCGATGCGCCGAGATTGATTTGTGTTGAACGTTGGTTGTTGTTTATTTCACAAACCCTAGATACATATTTATAGTCCAGGGGACTTTCTAATTCAGGCGTGCACCTAACCGTGCACGGGTAAAACTCTACCTTCTAAATTAAGATACGATCTACTATAATACAGATACACGGGCAATTTAGCCCAACATCTTCGTGTCAGGCCGCTTCAGAGATCCTCCACGCGTACATCTTTCAAGCCCATCTCATCTACGGCCCATCTCCTGATTTGGCCTAAATCTGGTGATAACAGTAGTGCGGCGCAACACCAGGGATTCCGGCGCCAACGTGGAACCTGCACAACACAACCAAAGTACTTTGCCCCAACGAAACAGTGAGGTTGTCAATCTCACCGGCTTGCTGTAACAAAGGATTAACCGTATTGTGTGGAAGATGATTGTTTGCGAGAGAAAACAGTAAAAACAAGTATTGCAGCAGATTTGTATTTCGGTATTAAAGAATGGACCGGGGTCCACAGGTTCACTAGAGGTGTCTCTCCCATAAGATAAAAGCATGTTGGGTGAACAAATTACGGTCGGGCAATTGACAAATAGAGAGGGCATAACAATGCACATACATGTCATGATAAGTACGAGTGAGATTTAATTGGGCATTACGACAAAGTACATAGACCGCCATCCAATCGCATCTATGCCTAAAAAGTCCACCTTCGAGGTTATCGTCCGAACCCCTCCGGTATTAAGTTGCAAAGCAACGGACAATTGCATTAAGTATGGTGCGTAATGTAATCAACAACTACATCCTCGGACATAGCGCCAATGTTTTATCCCTAGTGGCAACAACACAACACAACCTTAGAACTTTCTCATCATCTGTCCTGGTGTCAATGCAGGCATGAACCCACTATCGAGCATAAATACTCCCTCTTGGAGTTAAGAGTAAAAACTTGGCCGAGCCTCTACTAATAACGGAGAGCATGCAAGATCATAAACAACACATATGAAATAACTTGATAATTAACATAACATGGTATTCTCTATCCATCGGATCCCGACAAACACAACATAGAATATTACTGATAGATGATCTTGATCATGTTAGGCAGCTCACAAGATCCAACAATGAAGCACAATGAGGAGAAGACAACCATCTAGCTACTGCTATGGACCCATAGTCCAGGGGTGAACTACTCACTCATCACTCCGGAGGCGACCATGGCGGTGTAGAGTCCTCCGGGAGATGAATCCCCTCTCCGGCAGGGTGCCGGAGGAGATCTCCGGTAATCCCCCGAGATGGGATTGGCGGCGGCGGCGTCTCGGTAAGGTTTTCCGTATCGTGGTTTTTCGCCTCGGGGGTTTCGCGACGGAGGCTTTAAGTAGGCGGAAGGGCGAGTCGGAGGGCCGACGAGGGGCCCACACCACGGGCGGCGCGGGCCCCTTGGCCGCGCCGCCTTGTGGTTTGGCCACCTCGTGGCCCCACTTCGTATGCTCTTCGGTCTTCCGGAAGGTTCGTGGCGAAATAGGCCCCTGGGTCTTGATTTCGTCCAATTCGAGAATATTTCGTTACTAGGATTTACGAAACCAAAAACGACAGAAAACGAAGCGGCACTTCGGCATCTTGTTAATAGGTTAGTTCCAGAAAATGCACGAATATGACATAAAGTGTGCATAAAACATGTAGGTATCATCAATAATATGGCATAGAACATAAGAAATTATCGATACGTCGGAGACGTATCAGGGCCATCCTCGTCGGCGTCTCGCATGACTCCTTCGCTCTCGCAGATCGAGGTTGACTCAGGCAGTGACGAGGACGATACCGCGCGGGAGGCGCGCCACCTCGTCATGGCCCGTCGCAACTCCCTCACGACGGTCGTCACCAACATGTGAGAGAAGGCCAAGCCGTCCTGCAACGCCACTGACAAGGAGAAGCGTAACGTGCGGAGGGCCAAGCCGGCGTGCAACCCCACCGAGAACGAGAAGCGCAACGTGCGCATGGCCAAGCGGGCATCCATCCGCTCAGAGATGGCGAGGCGTGGCTTCGTCATCGTGGACTACTCCGACAACTCGGTGGACCTCTCTGACAAAGACACTGCCGACGAGGAGTGAAGCTCCGCTGCCTATCGCCACCCCCAAGTCCCGTGATAGTAGTCTAAATCCTAGGCTAGCTAATGTAGTTTTTATCCTAGGAGTCACGGAAACATGCCATTTTGTAGAAAAAAAAATGACAGATCTAGTAGAAGTGTATGTCATGGTCAAATTTCAGAAAAGATTTTTTTGTCCGTTTCCTCGGAAATACTGGTCGTGGGTCAAATATATCCAGTTGATGGTTATATATCCGACAATACGTAGCACTACCTCGTTTGACTCCGGCGCGTAGCTAGGGTAGGCTGGTTGGCCAGAAACAGGAGGCATGCGTCTTGCGGTGGTAGTGGTACCGTCACGTCACGTGGTCGCATCGCTAATGACAATGATTCGGGTTAACGAGAGGAAAGCGTAGCCTGCACGGCTCCCGGAGGAGTGGTCTCCCTCTGGGCCAATGACAGGTGGTCCCCACCGCCGTGTCCTCTGCTGATTGTGCATGAAGACGAGTGATTACCGGCCAATCGTCCGTTAATTAACTATCTAGCTCGGCCGGGTCGGGGCAGACAGAGTACTGCCAGGGGTAAAACGTTATCATGTCACACAAAAGAAAGGAGTAAAAAAGTTCTGAGCAGGGGTGTTTATGTACAGCGGAATCTCGAGCCATGTGGCGATGGTACGCGATCAGGGAATCTCCAACCGGGCGACCTTATGTTTAAAAAAAAAAACCGGGCGATCCATCCCCGCGTCCGCGCGTCCGGATGGGTCCAGCCGGACAAAAACCCGGCCCAGCGCGCGGACCCATCCCTAAAACGGATGCCCGCGGCGTCCGGATCGACGCAAACCCGGCCCAAATCTTGGCCGGGTTTGCGTGGCCGCGACGCGAAAGGCTGGTCGCTCGCGTCCGCCCCTTGTCCGCCCCTGGCCCGCGTGTCATAGGCATAAATAATATTTTTCATTAAAAAGAACTCATTACAATTTTTTTAGCTACTACTTCTATCCTAAATACGTACGGGGCTAGCGGCCTCGCCGGCGACTCCTCGCCGGCTCGCCGTCGGGGCCGTGGATTTCACTCGACGCGGGCGGCCTGTACGCGTGAGGATTCCACTCCAGCTTACTACGGGATGGGTGGCGCGTCGGCGGCGGCGCGGGCGGCGGCGCGGGCCTCGGCAGCTTGGACGGAGGCCATCATCCTCCTCCTTTCCGTCCGCGCACCTCGGGCGCGCTCGCGCTCCGCCTCCGCGCGGCGGAATCATCCGCTTCCCGCGTAGCTCCACCTCCCGCGAGCGGCGCGTTCCACGGCGGTGCGCGCCTCCGAGCGGACGCGGGCGGGTGCCCGGGCCTCGTGGATCTCCTGCCGCCGGCGCATGCACTCTTGCCGGCCACGCTCCGCCGACGCGACGATCCTCCCGGGCGCGCCGCTCGGGCGGCCGGCATCTCGGATGAGGTGACGGGCTGCTCGCATAGCGAGCGGCTCGTTCTTCCGGCCGAGGAGGTCGCCTAGCGGCGGCGGCCGGCCCGCCGGATGCCCTCGTGCTCCTTCGTCACGTGCGTGAGGTCGGCGAGACGGCTCCTCGATGGCGGCGTTGATGTTCGCCGGCGCGAGGTCCTCCGCGGCGACGGGCTCCTCCGCGGCGGCCGCCCTCCTCCGCGGCCTCGTACCCGGCCGTCCGCGCTCTCGTGCCGGCCTCCGCGGCCGCCTCCCCCATCTCCGCGTCACCGGCCTTCTTTGCCGCCGCCTCGGTAGCGACGCGGAGCGCCTCGTCGTCGGCGACCCACCGCGAGTCCGCGCGCTCCTCCTCGTCCATCCGCGGGAACCTGGCCCGGGCGGCGAGGGACAACTTGGCCCATGTGGCCTGAAGGGTGCGCGGCATGGCGCCGGAGAAGGTGGAGGGGGAGAGAACGGTGATGCGGTCTGGGTGAGACCGCCGCCGTCTTTTATAGCCGTGGTCCGGCGGGAAACTTGAGCGCGAGCGCGCGCCAATGGCATTTTCGCGCGCGGGAACCTTGGTGCGCGCGGGATCTTTCCCGCGCGTTCCACCGCCCACCATGGTCGTCCCGTCGAGGCCTCGCCATGGCGCGGCGCCGCGCAACGAAGACGAACCACGTGGCGTCTCTTTGGGTCGCCGCGTTGGGCGCCGCGTGCGACCCAAACGGACACGCGGACGCGGGGCGCTGTCCGCGTGTCCGGGCGGCCACGCAAACGGCCCAAAACGGACGGTCCAGCGCGTCCGTTTGGGTCTCCCGGTTGGAGATGCCCTCACGTCGTTGCTTTGGGTATCTGTAGGCGGGGCCCGCTGGCTCTTTTATTACTTTGTAGCAGCCGGCAGGGGTCCCGCCGCCGTGGCGCCGTTCCGGCGAAGCGCAGCGTCCCTGCATGGTGGGTTTTCAATGGCAGGGGGCACCCACCTACCAGTGAGTCCGCTAAAACTAGGCCATTGATTTGATCGCAGCAATGTGGGCGGGCACACCGTGCTCCTTCCGCCGATCTGGGGCGCACAAGTAGACAGTAGCGCATGTCCACGTATGTACTATCTCTGTTTTTCGCTATACGGTTGGATGCTAGCGTAGGGAAGGGTGCACCGTGCACGACGTGCGGGTGTGGGGCGACCGGCGAGGACGGGTACCGTACGTACACCATCGTCCAAGCATGGGGAGGATTCTAATAGACGTACAAAGATACTCGTATTGAAGATTTCCTAATGCCTTAATTTTTAGGCTACTCCAACGATTCGCATCCCATTCTCCCTCGAGTCTTCCACGGTTGGCATGGACAAAAAGTGGTTGCCCTACCACCGAGGCCGTCAAGATCGCTTGCCATGACTTCCTCATGTCACCAAAGGCGACGGTATCGAGAGGATGGGCCATCAGCTTGGGCGGGTGCCCGTGCTGCCAGCCCCCACCAGTAAGACGTCAAAGAAGATATCAACACGAGCGCTATGGCTAGACCCCCGGTACTATGAGGGAAGCGACCTTGAGAAGAAAAGTTAAAAAGCAAAAGCAATCAGGTCCAGCTCCATGACCACCACCATTGAGCCCAACGCTATCTACCTCTATGTCGTCGAGCATGTTACCACTTGGTGTGTAGAGGCGGGAGCCAAAAACTTCGTCGCTAGAAGGCCTCCGATGCGGCTTGAAAGCATGGAGGTTGAATTCCTTCAGTGGCCAAAGCACACCATAGACAATGCGCAAGGTGGGAGTGGCCGCTTTTGGCTCTGCAGAACAACGGCGAGGGCGCTGTCATGATGACTCTCCGAAGAGAAGTGTAGCTCCTCCCTTGTCACAGATTAAGGTGCCATCAACCAAAGTCGTTGACGGCCTTCCTTGTCTCGTCACCAAGGCGAACAAGAAGAAGGGAATCAAAAACTTGGATGTTGACCTCAGATGCTCCCTGAGAAACGAGCTGTATTGAGAGGGATGTTGATGCAGCGCCACCATCCGCCACCGTCTCCATCCATTGGAGCTCTGCATGCATCCACACCACCGGGAGCAACTCGAGCTCACCAACAACAGAATCCCCCAGGGAATCTCGCCATTCTCCACAACGGTAAAACCTAAACCTAGATTCGACCTAACCCTGGACCTAAAACTATAGATGAATAGAGGAGGAGGTCGGCCTCCTCTCCCCCACCTACTCCATCGTTTAGAGTTGTGTGGGGGGAGCCTAGGCGACGGTGGGGACTCTCAACGGGGTGGGAGGAAAGAGAAGGGGACGGCAGGAGGGGAGGAATGAGAGCCTCCATACCCTTTTGTATTATTTTTCTTATGAATGAAGCTTGGTGGAAAATGTGGTTACTTTGTGCCAGGCAAGCAAGGGGAGGACAAGAGAGTACATCGTGAATGGTCTGCCTGTTGTACGTCGCATATCCAACCCAAATTTGAGTTAGAAATGGGTTGGCATGGATAGGAAAATAGACGCATGTGAAAATGCGTCGACGCGTTGGGTCGTGTTCCGTTTCCACGTATACAGAAAGGAACATGTATGGACAAAATACGTCCCCACATTGAAGTTGCCCTAAAAAAAGTACTCCACTAGAGGCCTAGTTATCCTGGATAGGAAAATAGGAGATTAGTCATAATTAGGCCCACTGATTTAGGAGCAATTAATTCTAACAAGCCTTGTGGAGGTGGAGTTTCTGGACAAATAGATTTTCACTAGAGGCCTAGTTATCCTGGACGGAGGGAGTAAAACACATCCGAGAAGAGGGGGTCTAAAATTTCTTTTTAAAAACACTGTTCTCGGAAGGTTATATTCTACGCCCTCAAAAGGATATGAGTTTTGTATGTTCATAATACATGACGTTTTTATAGCACATTTGTTTAGAATAGTTATTCGAATGCCAAAAAGAAGGCACATACTAACACAGGCTTCGGTCGTGCATGTACAGTTCGCACAAAGTAGCAACTCAGTTGAAAATACAAAAAAAAAATAGTTATTCGAATCACCACGACACATAGAAGATGAAGTGAGAAATGTAAATCCTTGAATCCATGCCTATTTCCTGCCCTCAAATCATGTGGGTTACACCAAAACCGAACGCTGTCGGTCCATTGTTAGTTCGTTACACATGGATGATGCACGTGAACATTTTATAACGGAAAAGGAACGCAAAATCAGGAGGAAAACGCCATGGAATGGAAGAAGAGGGTAGCAGCCTAGCAGGTGCTTGCTTTCCTGCTACCAACCGCACTGCAGACTGCCTCACATGGTCGAATTCCGAAAGCATCCACCTTCCGATGCAACTGCAAGTAGTACGAACCTGTCCAACGAATTTCCATGGTTAGTTAAATTACCAACAAATAAAGCGAGCGAAAAGGATTAGCGACCGAACGTTCTTTCCGTTGGTCACACGTCCAATTTTCCTTTCCATGAATCATCCAGTCCAGGCTATGGTGGAGTGGAGAGCGATGCTTCCGAAGTTGGCAGAAGACAGGGAGGAAAATATACTCCCAGAATCTCTGTTTCTTAGATGTTTATGTCAATGGGGTAATTGTTTAGTTATATTACAGGTCAATGGGTGAGGTAGAGCAGCATAATTAGTAGCTCACCTGCTACAGAGCCCACCGGTTAGGGTTCTTTTTCAAAAAACAATTGAAATTGCCACTACTTCTTTTTGAAAATAATGGAAATGGTCACCTTTGGCTAATAGTTGTGTACTCATCTAGCACTAAAAGGCCATAGCACGTAAGTATGATAATTGTTTGCTGAAACAGTATTTATCAATACTCCCTTCAGTCAGATTAAATTGACGTGGGCCTAGGGAGAGAAAGAAAGCTACGTAGGTACCAACAGTGCGTCAATTAAACATGACCAGAGGGGGTACTTAGCTATTTATGATAGTTCCAAAGAAAGGCAGAAAAATTGCCTCGTTCCATTAGGTAAGAAGTATATTACACAAGAAAAATAATCGACAACAACATTGCTACTTGAAATAACTTCATATACCTAATGGAGAGAAACAAAACTAATCACAACTGGGAACTATTATGCCATTTGGCAGCACATTTTTGCTGTATGCATTATGCAGTAGCGCTCTCCTTTTTGCCTGAACAATCCTTCAGTTACGCACTTTGAATGACAGAGCGCCTACTTCTAACAACCTTGATTTCAATATCAGCTGCTAGCTGGGAGTGGTGTTTTGGAACATGGGTGCATATGCTCCCTATATTTTGAAATGCATGTTATGAACATTTTAAATTTCAAAAAAATTGAAACAAAAAATTTGTACGTACATCTTCCCGTGCTACGCGCTCACAAAGTCGTTTCATAAAAAATCGACTTATCATGTGACGTGTGTAAAAAAGATAAAATTCAGTGCTAAAAATAATGCTTTTCACAAGATAAAGTTTCTCCTTTTTACATAGACCATAAAAAATATTGGTTTTTCGTGAAACTTAGCGAATGCACATACATTATGGAGATGTACATGTAGAATTTTTTATCCAAATTTTTTGACATTTCAAAATATGTTTTTTTGGTAGAGGGAGCATACGCACCCGGGAGCCGAATTGAATTTCCCCTGCTAGCTTGACTTGGTTGTTAACTGTATATTATGGTACGTTTAAGGACAAAATATCATTGTAGATGTAGTCATGCCTAAGAGCCCGATCTTGGCAGTATTAAATGTACTCATCGGGCCTGTCCTCTTCGGCTCTTCAAAATGGTAGTTGTGCAAATTTACGATTAAACGAAAATAAACATATATGCATGTGTGGATTTTTTAAATTGGAATGCTAGGCTAGGTCAGACACCATGGCACTTGGAGGATTACAATACATAGAAATGTTTGATATATAGAATAAGAAAATATTGTACGGATTGTTTTGCAATACATTTTCACATAAAAGCTTCCAATTCCATTTCCATTGACTCTAACATCTTACAAATAATCGTCTTTATATGGTGGAACCAAAACGTCTTGGTGTTGTGTAAATATATAACCTCTAGGCTTTTGTGGTAGCAGTAGGCGACATTTTACGTTTGTGCACATGCATGTGGGTACTCCGAACCTCGATCTGTTCGGTTATTTGGATAATATGGAACCTGACAATTTTAAATGGTCGTATGAAAAAAAAGGGTGGGATCAAATGAACTCTGGCACACGTTGAATCCTAGGAACCAGGTGAACTTATTGTTGCAATCCTATATTTTTGGAATTGTGTGAATAAAAATGGCACTAGATGGTCTCAAACATAACAATAAAAACTTCTAAGATATGAAATATCCTATGCCATGAACATCTCTAATGGGCCGATGTGTGCGGCCCCAAGGATCTTGGGGGCATAGGTATTATCTCCTCTCGCCACATTAATATGGCCCTCATGTTGAAATGGGTTTATAGGATCTTATCTGATGACGGGGATCTTTGGCTAAAGTTGATTAAGGCGAAGTACCTGCGTGGCCGGCCACTCCTCGCTTGTGACCGCCGTGAGGGATCTCAGTTTTGGAGATCCCTCCAGGACATTGAGCACAAGATTAGAGCGGGACTATTCCTCTCCATAGGCGATGGTAGAGGGACCATGTTCATGCTCGACCCATGGTTTGGCGGCTGTCCCATTCGCCTAGACTTCCCGGATCTCTTTGCCATTTGCGCAGACCCCTTTATTCTTGTTGCAGATGCTGCCCAGGGGGGTTGGGATATCCTGTTTCGTCGCGGCCTGACCCAGGGAGAGGCCCTGAGTCTGGCTTCGGGGCGGAACCTCCTCCCGGACGATATGCCGGGAGGGGTAGACTCTCCCTCATGGCGCTTAATGCCATCTGGCTCGTTCTCCGTGAGATCAGCCTATAGGGCCCTGTTTAGGGGGCCTCTTCTTCCCTGGACGTCCCCTCTTTTCAAAGCTCTTATCCCGCTTAAAACAAAGATTTTCTTGTGGCAGTTGCTTAGGGATCCCCTTCCCTCTGGGGTGGAGGTTGCAAAGAGGCACGGGCCGGGCAACGGTCTTTGCCCGTTATGTGTGGTACCGGAGACGACGACACACATCATTTTCTCTTGCCCCGCGGCTCAATTTCTGTGGAGCTTCCTTCATGAGGCGCTGGGGCCTGAGTGGCAGGCCTCAGCCCTCGGTGAGTTCATCGAGGTCCATGCGAACAACACCGGTAGGAGGAGGCGCCTCTTCTGGCTATTGTTCGCGGCCTTGACCTGAACCCTTTGGACTGTGCGCAATAAGATGGTGATAGAGTGTATCTTGCCTCGCTTCTGACTCTATCTATACTTTCTTGGCTTTGTTGCAGCAGTGGTACCTGCTGTGTAGACAACGGGACAGGGAGCGCCTGCACGGCATGTTGGAGGATCTTCTTGCGGCAGCCCGTCACATTTCTACGTCGTCCAGCCTCTGAGTGGCCCTCTTCTTTGGGGTGTATCACTTTTTTTTTCCTTGGGCATGTTGTGTTGTGGCCTCAGCAGACCGTTGGTGGTTGGTGCTTTCTGGTTGTGTTGTATTCAAAAATATGTAAGGATGTGGTTGCTTTATTTATAAAGCGTGGCGAAATTCTATTTCAAGGATGAACATCTCTAATTATCCTTTTTGCCTCATGCTGCAATACATGTTCATATTATGTGTACCTTTACCCCCCCCCCCCCTCCCTCCCCAGAAAAAAACATGCACCTACAATTCCGTGGAGAAAATGTGCAAAGAAACAAATCAGTGTTCATAAAATGCGTACATTTGCACACGAAAAAAATGTGCAATCACCATAGAAGCATGATGCGCATTTTTCTCCTGACCATGTTGAAATTTTAAATTCATGCACTATCGCAAAGCGCTCACATGCCTCTCTCTCACATATACAAATGTATGGCAATTTATTTTGTTTGCGCTTGATCGGACACACTCAGCAGAAAGATCAAACCGACAGCGTTCTTGCCTCTAACTGAACAGCCGTACGTTGTGTAGTCCATGTTGAAATTGGATAGTAGCGAAAGTGGCACGTGAACGAACAACCGTCTCCTCGCATCGTTTTTGCAACTGGGCAACTGGGTCGGTCCGTGGCTCATCATTCGCGTTTTGCTTGATTTTCAAGGCCGGCAATGGTTTGCTCGGTTCTTGGACTAGTACTAAAGTAGCTCCTTTTTTTAATATGCTTTGGTAGTACCTCCCTAACAGTTTTTTATGGATAGTGACTGGCGAGCTAGAGAACTACTACGTATTAGAAGCAAAGCTAGCGGTGTATAATTGAACACGTCCCTGTAAAGAGAAATTATTTCCATTGGGCGGGCACAGCTTTTCATCAATGGGTATTAAAAAATACCAAAATACAGTAAAAAAAGATATAAGTAGGGTTTTCTTGAGAAACACGGTACAAACGCAGACGCTCACATACATGCGCATACACTCACCCCCCTATGAACGCGCGCGCACACACCCTACCCCTAGGAGCACCTCCAAAAGACTGAGCCGGCGGATCAAATCTTGAAATTGACGAAGTTACCATAGACACCTCGCTGTCGACGGGAACGTCGCGTCCCACTGAATGAATATTCCACCCTTATGAGACACACAGATGTCAAACCTGAGGTTTGAACTCTGGTGGTGGACTGGGGGTACAACCACCCTCCTAACCACTCAACCTCAGGTTGGTACTCAATAGACTATGGGGTGAAAATTTACCCGCTCTAACCAACTAAGACTACACATCCTTTGTGTACAAATAAAATAGATTTTTACACGAAGTAAACAAACGCTTGATGGCTATTTCATATAATTTGAAAAGTTTATCAAAATTTTGGGTATTCACTTGCATACTCATAAATACACATGTGCCCTCCAGAAGCTTTCTGACAACATTCTTTAGTTGTTGTTCCTTTCACTCAAAATAACGTATTTTTTCTTAGATAAATCTGACCTCTAGACGAAAATAATCTCTTGTATGTCCTTTTGTGAAAGTATTTTGAAATTTAACACTCAGGTTCAACGCCATGAAGAACAACATTGAAGTTGTGCAAGTCAGCACCAAGAAAACTAAGCACGAAACAACTCAAGCACTTCGGCGCCAATGTCATTGGCTCCGACCCTGATTTGGCACGGAGCTGCACAACTTCGACGCAGTTCTCCATGGTGCCGATGTCAGGGTCAGATTTCAAAATTATTTTGCCAAAAATGACCATACGAATGTAGTATTAGTTTTGCTAAAGGTTCAGATATGTCAAAACCAATTACCCAAGGGTATATCTGGATGTTGTTACTAAATTAATTTTATGTTGGAATTCGGTAGTGGTGCCTTAGCCTATAACCCAATACAAATTCTGAGATTGTCATATTGCCCATTCATGCATGTAAGGGTGAGCTAGAGTTTAGTCTAATGTCGCTAGTTGGGATAGAAATTGACACTACTAAAAAAATAGCTATATGCGAGACTCACTAATGAGTGAGAGGAGAAGGAGTTCACTCCTCCTTCTCCGCTGGCACCGCGAAGCGTGTGGTGCTCCTGGTATGAGCTCATGGACATGCAAATTGTCTACATTTTTTATGTTCGGAAAATTAATTGTGCATTAATTTGTGGGTCATCAGCGGACGCTTTGTCAGCCTGCTCCAGGTTATCTCGATTGTTGGATGTGTTAACTCAGCTCGGACGTGGGGTGCGCTCCACGTCGTACCCGACATGCGCTATACGAACCCAGACACGAACCCTAGTTGGAACGCAACACATGAGATTACCTTCTTCTAGAACCTTGCGTCGCCGTCCACGTCTTCCCCGTCCCTTCTTCCGGTGTGCACCTAAGGATGGGATAGTTATCCTCCTGAACCTCATCTCTTGTAGACTTATACGAGCGACACTGTCTGAGGACTCCTTAACCGATGGCGAGTTTTCCCCGGACATCGGTAACCTCTTGGACAACATGGATGACAACCTCAACGTGAACTCTGCTGCTCCGGCAACATCCTATGTGGACCTATCTTTTCTCCGTGGCATCTTGCCATAGTTTCTAGTTCTAGGGATCAGTTGTATCCTGTTTAGATGCGATATGTTTAGTTGGCATGTTTGGTTTATGTCGTCTGTTTAATGATCATGTGATTACTATTGCTTATTCGGATAAATTCATACGATGTAATTTGCTTTTTCGAAATGGGAGCATCGCCCCAGCCTCTGCATCCAAAGAATGCACACAATTTTTTTATTAAATTATTTGCAAAACCTTACAAGGGAGATACAAAGATCAACTCAAAGCCACCTTTCCAGCGACAACTCGCTATACCTACAAGAGCGATGAAAGGGGTGACCATGAACATGACCATTACCCTGAAAATACACCAATGCACGTCATCTAAAATTGAATGCCTTCCCAAGCCACCCATTGGCGGGTGAGAAGCACAACCAGTCAAGCGGACCCTGAGCGCATGCCACTACACACGCCACAGAAATCGATACCGCCGTCTTCCTCGCACCCATCTTCAAGAGGGATCACCGCATTGACCTTGCCAGACCTGCCGTTGATGTCACCATGACGCCAGACAACTCCACCATCCTGCACGCGTCCAGCGGTCCGCGTCCGTCTTCGATACCCTGCAGCTCCACGCCGCCGAGAATCATCGACGTCAACGTGGTAGATGAACACCACTCCACCAAAGGTAGAACGACGCAGGAAACGCCATCATCATCCGATCCGGGAGACCCCGATCTAGGGTTCCCCCCGAAGCAGCACGAGTGAGTAGCCGGAGACTGCGACGACGATGCCTTCAAGAAGGAAGCGACGCTTAACGCCGCCATCGCCCGCCAATCGTGGCACGGTTTTCACTGACAGCCGCGAGTCCCCAACTCGGCAAGAGCAAGCGGAGAGGCCAGCAAAGATGATGCCTTCGCAAGGGAACGACGCCAATAGCCGCTGCCATCATCCGCCAAGAACGATGTCAAGGCGCGGTTTTCACCGGTGGCCCCTTCACCGCTAGCTCGTCGTCGACTAGATCTTCATCGCCGGAGTAGATGGATCTCGTGATCCACCACCCCGGCAACCAACCGACCTCCTCCGGCGAAGAAGGAAGCCACCACCACCAAACCCGGATCAGATCCTGGGCGCCTTCTTTGACTCAGAGATAGCCAAGAGGAAACCCTGCAACCGCCGAAGGTCGGCACCGCCGCCGCCCGCCGAGGCCCAAAGGACTCGGGGCCAACGACCACCACGAACATCGCCGATGCGTGATCTCCCCAGTCGCTGCCATCTCGGATCGCTGCCGCTTGAAAGGAGTGGAGAGACGCTGCCGCACCCCGATTGCCAGGCTGAGGAAGGCCGCCGCCGCGCCGTAGGGACAGAGAGGAGACCGCGCAGAGGAGGGCTAGGGGAGGGAGGAAGGGGCACACCGGCGCGGCCGCCGCGCGGACGCGAGGGTTAGGGGGAGTTGCTTATATATTCAACACAGGTGCTACAATAGAAAATGGATTCCGCACGGAGGCAGACCAAGTTTATGATCGACCCGGTGGCCGGCTGTGCTGGACGCCTGGCAGTGGCGAAGAGTCAACGAGGTTCCAAATGGTAGCACTGGGTCCGAGCGGGAAGAAGCATGGCGCGCGCGCGTCGGTCCAGGAGATGAAGGCGACGTCGTACCTGGATTCGTTGGGGGTGTTGACGCATGACGCGCGACCTGCTGTGGCGTGTTGTATGTGTGCCAAACTACGCACTGAGCAAGTAGCCGTCCCCGAAGCTGAGAGGTGAGCAAGTATCACTGTCACACGACATGGGTCACCTTGGCCTGTTTCGACTTTCGAGCTGGGGGGTCAAAGCAGAGTTGAGCTTGGGCTCTGCTCTGCGCCGCTGGGTGCCTTCCAGCGACTGACGCTTCCTGCGGCGCTGACGTGCTGTTGTTTTCTCGGCGAATGATTTCTCCCGCTGCCGCCCGAGTGAGACTTGGGCCGGACTCGGGCCAGTTCTTGGCCGACCTAGCATGGCGTTAGGAGGCTGGGTCTGCGATTAAACAGGCCAGGTTGGAAGGGTGGTGATATATGCCGACCTGGTCGGTGTCGACCACGTCCCGCACACCCCTGGTTGTCTGTGGGCTTGGCCCATTATCACCGATTCCCGGTGGTTTGGTTTCGCTCCTAAAGCGTTGTGCTGGTTCGTTTCGGAATGCTGGTTCGCTTGAGGAAAAAATCGCCCAGCCTCCGAAAAATCTGGCCTTTTTTGAAAATTTTACTTTTTAAATTTTAAACAGTTTCGAATTTGAACATATTTTAAATTTGAACTTTTTCAAAAAATTCAAATTAAAAAGAAATCACTTTTTGAAAATCTGAACATTTTTCAGATTTGAACATTTTTAAATTTGAACAAAAATGTATTTTTTTTCTATGAACAATTTCCGAATGTGAACATTTCTAAATTTGAACAAATTTTATATTTGAACAATTTTCGAATCTGAACGATTTTCATATTATAACAATTTTCGAATTTGAACAAATTTCATATTTGAATGATTTTCGAATTTGAACGGTTTTAGATTTGAACAATTTTCAAATTTGAACATTTTTGAATTTAAACATTTTCTCAATTTGAACAATTTTTAAAAATTAAAATTTTCGAATCTGAAAAAATATAAACAAAACCGAAAACAGAAAAAAAAGAAAAGAAAACAGAAAACAGAAAAAGAAACCAGAAAAAAGAAAAAAGAAAAAAGAAAAAAAAATCGAACTGCTACCGGCCAAACAGACACAAATGGGCCTGGCCCATACCCGACCAGGGGTGTGCGGTGGCCGGTAGCCACCGACCTGGTCGGTGTATAGGTTTTACCAGGTTGGAAAGCCATCATGTGTACCGAGATACTCCATGGCGGGCCAGGCGCCCAGGCCCTATGGTACATGGTTTTCTTTCTTTTGTTCTTCCTTCCTCTTCCCTTTTCTGCTATTCCTCATAGTCTTTTTTCTCCTTTTCTATTCTTTTATGTTTTTGGTTTCATTCTTGATCTATCTTTACCTTTTCGTTATTTTATGCCCTTTTGTTTCTTTTCATTTTCAGCTTATCCACTTGTTACTTCTAGATAGATAAATACTTTATCAATTTGCTGGGACATGTTATAAATGTTCTTGCATTCAAAAAATGTTTGTATATCTCGAACATGATGTTTCTGTTTAACGAAAAAAAGTTCAAAACTTTGGTAAAATATTCACGGATTAATACAAAATGTTTGCTTGTTCAAAAATTATTCAAGAGGGCTCGAAAAAATGTTGACATGTTGAAAAAAAGGTCCACGTGTTCGAAAAGGTGTTTCAAGTAGGTTAAAAAATATTCAAGGTTTTAACATGCATGGTTTCTTTTCCATTGCCCTTATGTTCAACTCGGAGTGTTTCCCGGAAGGAACCAAAATGTCTGAGACCCGGGATATCTAGGATGCCCCGAAGTCTCCTGCTGACGAGGCTTCACGTGTGACATGTTGATCTTTTTTCCTAAAGAGGATGTCTACCTGATCTTAGCTAAACACCATGTTGACCAGTTTGAGCTTCAATTCCTCATGTGTCTATGTGGAACCTAGAGGGTTGGAATCATCTACAAGACTACAAGCCTCCAAACTTGTGGATCTTCCTCCGATCCACCATTAGTGGATGAGCTAACACTCTCTGGCCAAAGCTTACATAGAGTCGGATCGATTTTCGTCAGGAAGAATCGAGTCGTAGTATCGAATCGTAGAATCTAGGATCCTACCATACTTACTCAGAGAAGATCTTTTTATCACACATAAAGTTTGTGCAATAGTATAATGGAGATAAAAATTATAATACATAAAGTTTCTAGAAATAATGTTCTAGCGATAGACCATTTAAGATTTGGTAGGTAAATAAAGGGTAGTAAAGCAAGTGAAAAGAGCTTGAGATGTTTAAGTAGTATCCTTGTATGGTTTTCCAGATGAGAAAAATAATGAGTTAGTAGAATCGGAAAAATCCATAAAAGGAATCGAGATTCTACATTATTACGAAGGATTCTATGATTTGGATCGAGATTGGGATTCATAGTGGAATTTGGATTGATACGGTGATGTAAGATCGCCAAATCGTAGGATTCGGTAGTAGGATCGGGATTCTGACTACCTTGACGGGTTGTATCCATCATAATCATGACACCTACAAGTTACGACTGAAAACATTCTGAATCACTAAAATAACATCATAGTTGTTAATCAGAAAAAATTAGAATTCAATCTAATGTTAAAATGTAGACACAAAAACACAACAATGGAAAAAATTAAACCAGGATAGGCCCCAAGGGTCCTAGATACTAACTATCAGTATGGCGGTGCAGTTACAATTTACAAGAAGGTTCTTGGAGAAGTAAAAAAATACAACACGAAACCTAGATTTATCACCAAGGACACTACAACATATAAGCAAAACGCAATGAGGTCCTTTTACACCACCTGGAACTAGAGAACTCCACAATCGACCTTGTACTTATCCGGCATTAGGTCGGGACTAAAGCCAAATAAGAGCATTGTGTCCTTGAGAGGCCCCCCAATGGAGGTTGAGCAAACCCAGCAAAACCTATTGATATGGAACCGCCCTTGGGCCATCTAAAGTCAGTGGTCAATCCATGACTGCTGAGATTGAACATCATGGTCTTGCAGTATTCCAAGCTTCCAGCACCATCCAAAGCTAGCCTGGAGCTCTCATCTGCCTTCTCTCCCCACCGTCATCATGCCAAGGAGGAGAAGAGGAACAAATCAGGGTAGCAGATTGATTTTGGACAACAAACCACATTTAGGTCTTATTGGATATTGAGATCCTAGCAGCTTCCCTCCCCTCCACCTCTGGCTTGAACCCTTGGAGCACTATAGCGAGGAGGAACACCACCATGAAGCACCAGCCATGACCCGTCAGATCCAACGTGGTTCTCCCAACATGAAGCCGAACTTCGACACATGGCCAAGACCTACTGCTATTTCTACCCCTAGTGTGTACAAAAGCCCTGGTGTCTCCTCCTAGCTGCCTCCGACCGGCGTCGCTGACGGGAAATCGTCCGAGCGACCTGACTGGTGGAAGCCAACTCTCAAGGTACTGTAGCCGGTGGAGAGGGAGAGACAGAATCGAGTCCAGGCCCATGGAAACAATTCATAATTCATATATTTATTTACTCGAAAGTAACCCTGTTTCTTAATCTATAATATCTATTAAGTTCATCCCCACTAAGGTGCATTTAATATTTGCAAGCTGAAATCTGGTGCGGCCACGTCACCTGAATTATTTATGTCCATCGAATTTGAAATGTACGATCAGATGGTCATAGTTATGGGGCACTTGATCGCTGATCCCCTAGCACCAGCGACGCAAGCCTGACACCATATATTTACTCCTCAAGTTACTAATTACATTTCTTGACCTTCTACATTCCAGATCCTGATCCTCTCCTGTCCACTACTCTGCAGACTTTTGCAAACCAAACTAATGGATCTCCTTCATCTTCCGCATTGACGATCTGCAGACAAAACCGACGGAGGGTTCCTCTCCAATATAAGAGCATGTCTAACAGGTTCCTTATTTCTCTACCCCGTATAACGCGAGTTTTTCGTCCCGTATCCCAAAAGTGCGTATTGCTGAACCATTCCGTCTACCAGACCCCGTATTTCGCCCTGTATTTTTAAAAATTAAAACCCCGGGAAAATTAAACCATAGTTCATCTTCATTGATCATACACTGGCTCATACATATACATAGCGATCTACTGCGATCATAGCTACTCGAGGATGATGAATGGCACGAAAGGCCCCCCTGGCGGCATCCTCCTCCTCTGCCCTGGCGGCAGCCTCCTCCTCCGCCATGGCGGCAGCCTCCTCCTCCGCCTTGGCGGCAGCCTCCTTCGCCTGGAATTTCGCATCGGCGGCGATGGCCACCGCCTGTTCGTCTGCCTCCGCCCGCGCCTTCTCGGCGGCCTCCGCCTCGGATTCGGCCACCGCCTGCAAGTATGCCGCGTCCTCCTCCGCCTCCTCCGCTTCCTCCTCGCCGGCCTCCGCTTCCTCCTCGCCTCCGCCTCCTCCGCCGCTGGTGTTGCCGATGCGCGCCGCCCATGCCACCTTCGCCGCGCGCTCACGCTCCCACTCAGCGCGCCACTTCTCGAAGGCGGCGCCGCTCATCGGCTTGAGCGGCGGATCTTGGCGGTACCACCGCCCACCGGCGGCGAACTCCCGGAGCGAGTCCGGCATGTAATACGCGCCGCCGTACTTGCAGGCCGCACGGCGGCTCCCCGCGGCGGAGCGCTTGCATTTCAAGCGCCACGCCTCCTCCACGTGTCCGGCGAGCGGGATCGCTTCGATCCGCTCGCCGGCGAGGCGCTACTACGGCGGCGGGAGTCCATGCAGGTGGCGGCGGTTGGAATGCGACGCGGGGGAGCGACTAATTGCTCGCCGGAGCAGGAGGAGGAGGCGGCGGCGCACGGCGGAGCTAGGGTTGCGAGTGAGGGGTTAACCCCTCACTCGCACCTGCGCCCACTATAAGTACGGGGCGACGGGGCCGATTTCCTGGCCCCGTATTCCGCCGAAACGGGCCGGCCCGAATACGGGGCCTGCTAGACGCCCAAAATCGCGTCGACCCCGTATCCCGCCGAAATTTTACGGGGTGGGCGGGTTATACGGGGCCTGTTAGACATGCTCTAAATAGCCCAACTGTGACATTTTCATCCTCGCCACCTGATTAGCATACTCGAGAATTGCTTTGTTTCCATCACCTCGACACCCAAAGACCACCCCCTGATCAATATTGAACGGATTTCGTGGTCCTACAGTCCTACTGCTCCAGCTCAAGAGCTGCTATGCTCACGTCCTCTGACACCTCAAGTCAGCCCCTGCTTGAGATTCAACGGATTTCGCCCAGGGAGACCATTTGATTGGACGTATTTGAGGTTCCCATCGGTGGGCACTCATCTTCTGGTACCGTCTGTGCTGACCAAGACGCAGCTGTAGCACTGCCGATCATTCGCTACCTATTTTTCAGTTCACAATCTATATCGGGTTCTTACTGGTTCCCTCTTTCAGTCTTTTCCAGCTATGTTGTTCATTGTCAAATCTGTATGATGCACTTTGCCTCTTAGTTATTTTTGCGATTTCTTCCTTAATTTAGCTTATTATTTTTACAACTGCTTTGATTATGTTTAGATGATATTGGTATCCTGCACTGTTCCTGTTAAGTATTTGTACCACGGCGGCCTCCTTCAGATGATCATTCCTAACGTTGCTTCCTTTTTTCATGTATATACGACGACTTCAGAATTTTATTGGATTCCCCCCACCCCCTGACTCCATGCCTTCCTATCTTGGCCAGACCACCACCGATTCTTATTTCTCATGCTACAACCTGAAGAAGAAAAGCAAGCCGTTCGGCCTTCAAGAGAGACGATGCAGCCGGATCAATAACGGTTGTGTAGAATGATGATTTCTTTGCCACCACGTGAAAAGTGTCGGATGACCTCCAATCTCTCGGTCCCATACAGATGCCTCTTTTACACCTCACAGAACTGGCCTACCAGCTCCCACACGCAATATGAGAGGCATTCAGGCGAATAATAGTGCTATGAATTATATGCAGACTTTTACTTCCTAAATTTTGTTAGTGTAACTTGTGCAATGTGATAGGCATCTTCTTGCATACTAACCCAATGCCTCTTTATATCATTAGATTCCAAGATGTTCATGCTATTTTCACATATAAAAATCATCTATTTTTTCCGCAGCAACGCTCGGGGTATGGCTCTGTCAAGTTTATGTTCTTAGTGACCAGATCAGGGGAGCGGTGTTTTGGAACATGTGTAAGGGTATTTTACCCTTATCCATTATTTTGGTAACTATGGCACCGTGCTAGTGTATTTGGACTAATACATGTCTACAAGATGATTTCCAGGTATTAGCCAAAAAGGTATAATGGTGTATCAATGGAACAAGAAGGCAATGGGAGACCCCCCACTTCGACGAAAAATCAACAAGGGTTTTCCAGTGTCTGGCCGGTCCCTGGCCCGGTCAGACCGACCCACGGCACCGGCCTGCCGGCGCCGACCGGCCCCGGCCGCTTGTGCCAACCGGGCGAGTTCCGATGGGGTGGGCGAGCACCCGGCCTGCGTCCGGTCGCCAGCCCGGTTTGGACTGGCCACTCCGGTCCATGGCCCGGTCGGACCGGGTTCCAGACCGAGCGCCCCGACGCCCAACCGGCCTTTGCGCTTGTGCCATCCGGGCATGACCCAGTAGCCTTAGAAGCTCGTCCGGTCAAGACCCGGTCCCAGCTCCGGTCGAGACCGGCCGGTCCGGTCACTGGCCCGGTTTGACCGGCCTGTGCGCCGGCCTGTCCGGCGCCAAATCCGATCGACCGGGTTCCTCGAGGAATCTGATGATGTGTCAAGTGAGCAA